>NC_057794.1:54720865-54753558 GCF_018294505.1 Triticum aestivum
AACCCGAGAGACACACAAGTTGATCCAGGTGATCATATTCTTAGCCGTGTGCGGCGCCCCCTGCCACCATAGTCCTCGATAATATTGTAGCGGTGCTTAGGCGAAGCCCTGCGACAGTAGTACATCAAGATCATCACCACGCCGTCGTGCTGACGGAACTCATCCCCGAAGCTTTGCTGGATCGGAGCCCGGGGAGCGTCATCGAGCTGTACGTGTGCTAAGAACTCGGAGGTGCCGGAGTAACGGTGCTTGGATCGGTCGTATCGGGAAGACGTACGACTACTTCCTCTAAATTGCGTCAACGCTTCCGCTTCGGTCTACGAGGGTACGTAGACAACACTCTCCCCTCTCGTTGCTATGCATCACCATGATCTTGCGTGTGCGTAGGAATTTTTTTGAAATTACTACGTTTCCCAACAGTGGCATCCGAGCCAGGTTTTTATGGTTTGATGTTATATGCACGAGTAGAACACAAGTGAGTTGTGGGCGATATAAGTCATACTGCTTACCAGCATGTCATACTTTGGTTCGGCGGTATTGTTGGATGAAGCGGCCCGGACCGACATTACGCGTACGCTTACACGAGACCGGTTCTCCCGACGTGCTTTGCACATAGGTGGCTTGCAGGTGACAGTTTCTCCAACTTTAGTTGAACTGAGTGTGGCTACGCCCGGTCCTTGCGAAGGTTAAAACAGCACCAACTTGACAAACTATTGTTGTGGTTTTGATGCGTAGGTAAGATTGGTTCTTGCTAAGCCCGTAGCATCCACGTAAAATTTGCAACAACAAAGTAGAGGACGTCTAACTTGTTTTTGCAGGGCATGTTGTGATGTGATATGGTCAAGATGTGATGAGATTAAGTTGTTGTATGAGATGATCATGTTTTGTTGAAGTTATCAGCAACTGGCAAAATCCTTATGGTTGTCTCTCTATTGCATAAGATGCAAGCGTCCAATAAGTGCTTTACTTTATCGCTATGCGATAGCAATAGTTGCAAGAGCAATTGTTGGCGAGACGATCACGTGACGACACATTGATATAGATCAAGATGATGGAGATCATGGTGTCATGCCGGTGACGATATAGATCATGACAGTACTTTGGAGATGGAGATCAAAGAAGCAAGATGATGATGGCCATATCATGTCACATATTTTGATTGCATATGATGTTTATCTTTTATACATCTTATTTTTGCTTAGTTTGACGGTAGCATTTTAAGATGATCTCTCACTAATTATCAAGAAGTGTTCTCCCTGAGTATGCACCATTGTGAAAGTTCTTCGTGCTGAGACACCACGTGATGATCGGGTGTGATAGGCTCTACGTTCAAATACAATGGGTGCAAAACAGTTGAACACGCGGAATACTCAGGTTATACTTGACAAGCCAAGCATATACAGATATGGCCTCGGAACACGGAGACCGAAAGGTCGAGCATGAATCATATAGTAGATATGATCAACATAGTGATGTTCACCGATGAAACTGCTCCATCTCACGTGATGATCGGACATGGTTTAGTTGATTTGGATCACGTAATCACTTAGAGGATTAGAGGGATGTCTATCTAAGTGGGAGTTCTTTAAGTAATATGATTAATTGAACCTAAATTTATCATGAACTTAGTACCTGATAGTATCTTGCTTGTTTATGTATGATTGTAGATAAATGGCCCGTGCTGTTGTTCCGTTGAATTTTAATGCGTTCCTTGAGAAAGCAAAGTTGAAAGATGATGATAGCAATTACACGGACTGGGTCCGTAACTTGAGGATTAGAGGGATGTCTATCTAAGTGGGAGTTCTTAAGTAATATGATTAATTGAACTTAAATTTATCATGAACTTAGTCCTGGTAGTATTTTGCAAATTATGTTGTAGATCAATAGCTCGCGTTGTTGCTTCCCTGTGTTTATTTTGATATGTTCCTAGAGAAAATTGTGTTGAAAGATGTTAGTAGCAATGATGCGGATTGGATCCGTGATCTGAGGTTTATCCTCATTGCTGCATAGAAGAATTATGTCCTTGATGCACCGCTAGGTGACAGACCTATTGCAGGAGCAGATGCAGACGTTATGAACGTTTGGCTAGCTCAATATGATGACTACTTGATAGTTTAGTGCACCATGCTTAATGGCTTAGAATCAGGACTTCAAAGATGTTTTGAACGTCATGGACCATATGAGATGTTCCAGGAGTTGAAGTTAATATTTCAAGCAAATACCCGAGTTGAGAGATATGAAGTCTCCAACAAGTTCTATAGCTAAAAGATGGAGGAGAATCGCTCAACTAGTGAGCATGTGCTCAGATTGTCTGGGTACTACAATCGCTTGAATCAAGTGGGAGTTAATCTTCCAGATAAGATAGTGATTGACAAAATTCTCTAGTCACCATCACCAAGTTAGTAGAACTTCGTGATGAACTATAATATGCAAGGGATAACGGAAACAACTCCCAAGCTCTTCGTGATGCTGAAATCAACGAAGGTAGAAATCAAGAAAAACATCAAGTGTTGATGGTTGACAAGACCACTAGTTTCAAGAAAAGGGCAGAGGGAAGAAGGGGAACTTCAAGAAGAACAGCAAGCAAGTTGCTGCTCAAGTGAAGAAGCCCAAGTCTGGTCCTAAGCCTGAGACTAAGTGCTTCTACTGCAAAGGGACTGGTCACTGGAAGCGGAACTACCCCAAGTGATTGGCGGATAAGAAGGATGGCAAAGTGAACATAAGTATATTTGATATACATGTTATTGATGTGTACTTTACTAGTGTTTATAGCAACCCCTCAGTATTTGATACTAGTTCAGTTGCTAAGATTAGTAACTCGAAACGGGAGTTGCAGAATAAACAGAGACTAGTTAAGGGTGAAGTGACGATGTATGTTGGAAGTGGTTCCAAGATTGATATGATCATCATCGCACACTCCCTATAATTTTGGGATTAGTGTTGAACCTAAATAAGTGTTATTTGGTGTTTGCGTTGAGCATGAATATGATTTGATCATGTTTATTGTAATACGGTTATTCATTTAAGTAAGAGAATAAATTGTTGTTCTGTTTACATGAATAAAACCTTATATGGTTACACACCCAATGAAAATAGTTCGTTGGATCTCGATCGTAGTGATACACATAATCATAATATTGAAACCAAAAGATGCAAAGTTAATAATGATAGTGCAACTTATTTGTAGCACTACCGTTTAGGTCATATTGGTGTAAAGCGCATGAAGAAACTCCATGCTGATGGGCTTTTGGAATCACTTGATTATGAATCAGTTGATGCTTGCGAACCATGCCTCATGGGCAAGATGACTAAGACTCTGTTCTTCAGAACAATGGAGCGAGCAACAGATTTGTTGGAAATCATACATACTGATGTATGTGGTCCGATGAATATTGAGGCTCGCGACAGGTATCATTATTTTCTGATCTTCACAGATGATTTGAGCAGATATGAGTATATCTACTTGATGAAACATAAGTCTGAAACATTTGAAAAGTTCAAAGAATTTCAGAGTGAAGTGAAAAATCATCGTAACAAGAAAATAAAGTTTCTACGATCTGATCGTAGAGAAAGTATTTGAGTTACGAGTTTGGCCTTCAGTTAAAAACAATGTGAAATAGTTTCACTACTCATGCCACCTAGAATACCACAATGTAATGGTGTGTTCGAACATCATAACCGTACTTTATTAGATATGGTGCGATCTATGATGTCTCTTACCGATCTACAACTATCGTTTTGGGGTTATGCATTAGAGACAGCTGCATTCACGTTAAATAGGGCACCATCTAAATCCGTTGAGACGACACGGTATGAACTATGGTTTGGCAAGAAACCTAAGCTGTCGTTTCTTAAAGTTTGAGGTTGCAATGCTTATGTGAAAAAGTTTCAACCTGATAAGCTCAAACCCAAATCGGAGAAGTGCGTCTTCATAGTATACCCAAAAGAAAATGTTGGGTACACCTTCTATCATAGATCCAAAGGCAAGACATTCATTGCTAAGAATGGATCCTTTCTAGAGAAGGAGTTTCTCTCGAAAGAAGTGAGTGGGAGGAAAGTAGAACTTGATGAGGTAACTGTACCGGCTCCCTTATTGGAAAGTAGTTCATCATAGAAATCTGTTCTTGTGACTACTACACCAATTAGTGAGGAAGCTAATGATGATGATCATGTAACTTCATATCAAGTTACTACCGAATCTCGTAGGTAAACCAGAGTGAGATCCGCACCAGAGTGGTGCGGTAATCCTGTTCTGGAAGTCATGTTACTAGACCATGACAAACTTGCGAACTATGAGGAAGCGATAATGAGCCCAGATTCCGCGAAATGGTTTGAGGCCATGAAATCTGAGATATGATCCATTTATGAGAACAAAGTATGGACTTTGGTTGACTTGCCCGATGATCGGCAAACAATTGAGAATAAATGGATCTTCAAGAGGAAGACGGACGTTGATAGTAGTGTTACTATCTACAAAGCTAGAATTGTCGCAAAAGGTTTTCGACAAGTTAAAGGTGTTGACTACGATGAGAGCTTCTCACTCGTATCTATGCTTGAGTCTGTCCAAATCATGTTAGTAATTGCCGCATTTTATGAAATCTGGCAAATGGATAAACAAAACTGCATTCCTTAATGGATTTATTAAAGAAGAGTTGTATATGATGCAACCAGAAGGTTTTGTCAATCCGAAAGGTGCTAACAAAATGTGCAAGCTCCAGCGATCCATCTGTGGACTGGTGCAAGCATCTCGGAGTTGGAATATACGCTTTGATGAGTTGATCAAAGCATATAGTTTTATACAGACTTGCAGTGAAGCCTGTATTTACAAGAAAGTGAGTGGGAGCACTACAGCATTTCTGATAAGTATATGTGAATGACATATTGTTGATCGAAAATAATGTAGAATTATTCTGTAAAGCATAAAGGAGTGTTTGAAAGGAGTTTTTCAAAGAAAGACTTCAGTGAAGCTGCTTACATATTGAGCTCCAAGATCTATAGAGATAGATCAAGATGCTTGATAAGTTTTTTCAATGAGTACATACCTTGACAAGATTTTGAAGTAGTTCAAAATGGAGCAGTCAAAGAAAGAGTTCTTGCATGTATTACAAGGTGTGAAGTTGAGTAAGACTCAAAGCCCGACCACGGCAGAAGATAGAAAGAGAATGAAAGTCATTCCCTATGCCTTGGCCATAGGTTCTATAAAGTATGTCATGCTGTATACCAGATCTATTGTATACCCTGCACTGATTTGACAAGGGAGTACAATAGTGATCTAGGAGTAGATCACTGGACAGCGGTCAGAATTATCCTTAGTGAAATAAGAATATGTTTCTCGATTATGGACGTGACAAAAAGGTTCGTCGTAAAGGGTTACGTCGATGCAAGTTTTTGACACTGATCCAGATGATTCTAAGTCTCAATCAGGATACATATTGAAAGTGGGAGCAATTAGCTAGAGTAGCTCCGTGCAGAGCATTGTAGACATAGAATTTTGCAAAATACATACGAATCTGAATTTGGCAGGCCCGTTGACTAAATTTCTCTCACAAGCAAAACATGATCACTCTTTGGGTGTTAATCACATAGCGATGTGAACTAGATTATTGAATCTAGTAAACCCTTTGGGTGTTAGTCACATGGAGATGTGAACCAATCACATAAAGATGTGAACTATTGGTGTTAATCACATAGCGATGTGAACTAGATTATTGACTCTAGTGCAAGTGGGAGACTGAAGGAAATATGCCCTAGAGGCAATAATAAAGTTATTATTTATTTCCTTATTTCATGATAAATGTTTATTATTCATGCTAGAATTGTATTAACCGGAAACATAATACATGTGTGAATACATAGACAAACAGAGTGTCACTAGTATGCCTCTACTTGACTAGCTCGTTAATCAAAGATGGTTATGTTTCCTAACCATGGACAAAGAGTTGTTATTTGATTAACGGGATCACATCATTAGATGAATGATCTGATTGACATGACCCATTCCATTAGCTTAGCACCCGATCGTTTAGTATGTTGCCATTGCTTTCTTCATGACTTATACATGTTCCTATGACTATGAGATTATGCAACTCCCGTTTGCCGGAGGAACACTTTGTGTGCTACCAAACGTCACAACGTAACTGGGTGATTATAAAGGAGCTCTACAGGTGTCTCCAAAGGTACATGTTGGGTTGGCGTATTTCGAGATTAGGATTTGTCACTCCGATTGTCAGAGAGGTATCTCTGGGCCCTCTCGGTAATGCACCTCACTTAAGCCTTGCAAGCATTGCAACTAATGAGTTAGTTGCGAGATGATGTATTACGGAACGAGTAAAGAGACTTGCCGGTAACGAGATTGAACTAGGTATTGGATACCGACGATCGAATCTCGGGCAAATAACATACCGATGACAAAGGGGACAACGTATGTTGTTATGCGGTCTGACCGATAAAGATCTTCGAAGAATATGTAGGAGCCAATATGGGCATCCAGGTCCCGCTATTGGTTATTGACAGGAGACGTGTCTCGGTCATGTCTACATTGTTCTCGAACCCGTAGGGTCCGCACGCTTAAGGTTTCGATGACAGTTATATTATGAGTTTATACGTTTTGATGTACCGAAGGTTGTTCGGAGTCCCGGATGTGATCACGGACATGACGAGGAGTCTCGAAATGGTCGAGACATAAAGATTGACATATTGGAAGCCTATGTTTGGATATCGGAAGTGTTCCGGGTGAAATCGGGATTTTACCGGAGTACCAGGAGGTTACCAGAACCCCCCGGGAGCTATATGGGCCTTAGTGGGCTTTAGTGGAAAAGAGAAGGGGCAGCCCAAGATGGGTCGCGCGCCTCCCCCCTCCCCTAGTCCGAATAGGACAAGGAGAGGTGGCCGGCCCCCTCTCTCTTTTTTCCCCTCCGCGAATCCTATTCCAACTAGGATTGGGGGGGGGGGGAATCCTACTCCCAGAGGGAGTAGGACTCCTCCTGGCGCGCCTCCCCTTGGCCGGCCGCACCCCCCTTGATCCTTTATATACAGAGGCAGGGGAACCCCAGAGACACACAAGTTGATCCACGTGATCATATTCTTAGCCGTGTGCGGCGCCCCCTGCCACCATAGTCCTCGATAATATTGTAGCGGTGCTTAGGCGAAGCCCTGCGACAGTAGTACATCAAGATCGTCACCACGCCGTCGTGCTGACGGAACTCATCCCCAAAGCTTTGCTGGATCGGAGCCCGGGGAGCGTCATCGAGCTGTACGTGTGCTAAGAACTCGGAGGTGCCGGAGTAACGGTGCTTGGATCGGTCGGATCGGGAAGACGTACGACTACTTCCTCTATGTTGCGTCAACGCTTCCGCTTCGGTCTATGAGGGTACGTAGACAACACTCTCCCCTCTCGTTGCTATGCATCACCATGATCTTGCGTGTGCGTAGGAATTTTTTTGAAATTACTACGTTTCCCAACAGTGAGATGTCCGAACACTTTAACAAGTGCGGCACCCCAAACTTATAGCATTATATGCATCGGCTCCGAATCATGTCTTGGGTCAATAGTTAGGTTTGTCCGGCTCCTATGTTTTGGTGCCTTACGTTCCGCTATATCGGCTAAGGTAGCACTAGGAGAACCACTGCGATTGTGCCCCAGTTGAGCTGGGTCGAGCACCTCAGTGGAGAAAGCTAAAACTGACTGTCATGATGAAGCGAGAGCTGGTCGCTGTTCGAGAGGTTTTTTGAGTCCCTAAAGACTTATGCCGCTTAGAGCGAGGAGCCGGCTCTGTCCGGCCAAGGCGTGGATAGCGCCCCAAACTCGGTCTTCCGAATACCAGGGGCTTCGCCAAAATTTAAAATTATAGAATTCTATGGCTAAGTGAGAGTGTTCACGCACTATAGTCCGATTACCTTGTTCGTTGGGCTGAGCGCCTCCCTCGAAGGACCCAAACATGGGAAAAAGAGCGCTCAGGTTTATCCCCGAACACCCCAGCACTAGCGGCACGGGGGTAGAAGCCGACGACTTGCCATCTCTCAGAATTGATAAACAGCCGCACAGAAGGTAATATTTTAAATTCCAACAGCATTGCTTAGCGCATATGAACAAGTTTTCAGCGCACAGGAGAAAACGAGCAAGTTTCACTCAGAAATTACATCCCTAGAACATTCATCCGCCACAAGGCAGGCACCCTTCAGAACATCCTTATAATAATTCTCGGGCTTGCGATGCTCTTTCCCCGGTGGTGGCCCATTCTTCACAAGCTTCTCAGCATCTAGCTTGCCCCAGTGCACCTTAGCACGGGCAAGGGCCCTACGGGCACCTTCAATGCAGACGGAGTGCTTGATGACTTCGAGCCTTGGACAGGCCTCCACCAGCCGCCGCACCAGCCCGAAATAGCTCCCAGGCAGAGCCCCTCCAGGCCACAGCCGAACTATGAGGCCCTTCATGGCCTGTTTGGCTACCTTGTGGAGCTCGACCAGTTGCTTCAGCTGGTCACTCAGGGGCACGGGGTGTCCGGCCTCAGCATACTAAGACCAGAACACCTTCTCTGTCGAGCTGTCCTCCTCGGCTCAATAGAATGCGGCGGCATCGGACACACTCCGAGGAAGATCTGCGAACGCTCCTGGAGAGCTCCGGATTCGGGTAAGTAACAAGTAACTCACGTTTATGTGTTTGCTTTGCATAAAGAATGCCTTACCCGCCGGTATCTTCTTCACCTCATCCAACTCCTGGAGGGTCTTCTGGGATTCGGCCTTGGCAGACTTGGCATTTTCAATAGCCACCGCGAGCTCGGACGCTCGCGTCTTTGAGTCAAGCTCCAAACTCTCATGTTTTTCCATGAGAGCCTGGAGCTCTTGCCGTACCTTTCCAACCTCGGCCTCATACTTCTCCCGCTCGGTGCGCTCCGTGGCCGCCCTCTTCTCGGCCTCGACCAGCGCTTGCGTAAGGGTCGCCACCTTAGACGTGGCCCCTACAATAGCCATGATAATCCTGTCATTTTTTGCAATTGCACCTTTTTATATATATTTAAACAAGGTATTTCTTACCTTCATTGTCCTCGAGCTGCTTCTTGGCATGCCCGAGCTCTTGCTCGGACTGCTCGAGGTTCTGCTTTAGCGTGTCCACTTTAGCAGTCAGTGCGGCGGACACAAGCAGAGAAGCCTACATACGCATATTGGCTCCTTTTTGTTAGACTCCTGCGAATTTTATTTGATCCTCTATTCGGCTTTTCTTCCCGAACGCCAAACAGAGCATCAGGGGCTACTGTCTATGCGGTAATATTATTTACACATTCTTTACTTACCTCAAAGCCTGTTAAAAGGCTAGTACAAGCTTTACTCAGTCCGCTCTTGACGGACTGAACCTTCTGGACCACCACACTCATAATGGTGCGGTGCTCCTCGTCGGTGGAGGCGCCTTGGAGCGCCTCCAACAGATTGTCCGGCGCCTCCGGTTGGACGGGGGTCACCGGCACGGTGGACTTGCTCCTCTTGGAAGGAGGTCCCCCGCCGGACTTTGGAACCTTTGAAGGTTCTGGAGCGGTGTCCGGCCTAGAGCCGGACTTGGAGCCCTGGGGGGTTTCATCCCCTTTACTCCTGGAGTCCGGGAGGTCGCCTTGCAGTGCCTCCAGGACCACCTCCTCCTGGCTTGGAACCTGTTGGGATAACACTTCGGTGTCGTCCGTAGGGCGGGGGGAGGAAGCCGTCGGAAGCGAGTTCACATCCGACGAGTCCAGTGAGCCGCTCGACGACGCGTCGAGCCGGTCTTTGGGTGGGCTGCATAAACATATTCGACATAAGGGAAAGTTGTGCAATAAATGAATACTATGAATTACTCTGGTATCCGAATACTTACGATTTTTCCAGGGGCTTGGCCCTGGGCGGCCACTCCTCTTCACCGTCGTCGGCATCGGTGGAGTAGTCCGGAGGAAGGGTTTTCCCCTTCTTGGACCCTCCGGCCTCCCCAGAGAGGGCGGCCTTCCTTTTCTTCTCTCCACCCGTTGGAGGGGGAGAGGTCTCTTCTTCTTCCTCCTCGTCTTCACGGGAGGAATGCGCCTCGGAACCGTCGGATGATGGATCCGACACCTCCTGGAGCCGGGCACTCTTTCGAGTCCCCATGGCCTTTTTCGCGACCTACTTCTCCGACACCACATAGGGTGCCGGAACCAGCAGCTTTGCCAAGCGAGCGTCCGCTGGGCCTTCGGGCAAAGGAGCCGGACAGTTGATCTGTCCGGACGTCACCTGCCAATCCTGTCAAAGGTAAGGGAGCTTAGATCCCACATGGAGTCAAACTATGAAAAATGGATACCCTGTAAAAGGAAAAAACAGCTTACCGCATGAGCATGACGTTGTGTACTGAATCCGCGATCCTCGATAGCGGATGCGAGGGCCTCGGCGCCCTTGAAAAGCACATTCCAGGCATCTTCGTACGTCGTGTCGAAGAGCCTGCTCAGAGTTTGGCGCCGCGCCGGGTCGAACTCCCACAGGTTGAAAGGTCGTTGTTGACACGGGAGGATCAGGCGGATGAGCATAACCTGGACTACATTGACAAGTTTGAGCCTCTTGTCCACCAGGGTTTGGATGCATGTTTGGAGTCCGGTCAGCTCTCCTTTTTTACCCCACAACAGGCCCGTCTCCTTCTAGGAGGTGAGCCGCGTAGGGGGTCCGGATCGAAACTCGGGGGCTACGACCCATTCGGGGTCGTGCGGCTCGGTGATGTAAAACCATCCCGATTGCCACCCCTTCAGGGTCTCCACAAAAGGAGCCCTCGAGCCATAAGACGTTGGCCATCTTGCCCACCATGGCGCCTCTGCACTCCGCCTGGTTGCCGCGCACCACCTTCGCTTGACATTGAAAGTCTTGAGCCATAGGCCGAAATGGGGGCGGATGTGGAGAAAAGCCTCGCACACGACGATAAACGCCGAGATGTTGAGGACAAAGTTCGGGGCCAGATCGCGGAAATCCGGGCCATAGTAGAACATGAGCCCCCGAACAAATGGGTGAAGAGGGGAAGCCCAGTCCGCGGTGGAAATTGGGGAGGAACACCACCCTCTCATGGGGCCTAGGGGTGGGGATGAGCTGCCCCTTTTCGGGAAGCCGGTACGCAATATCGTTAGACAAGTATCCGGCCTTCCTCAGTTTTTTGATGTGTCCCTCCGTGACGGAGGAGACCATCCACTTGCCTCCCGCTCCGGACTTGGCTGGAGAAGGTTGAGGTGGGGAGTGCGGACTTGGGCGCTGGAGCTCGAGTGCGCGAGAATGGATAAGCAAGGGAGGAAGAAGACGTAGGTGAAAAGGTGGATCCTTATCCCCTTATATGGGTGGATGCAACTACGTGTCCCCACCAGCCTGGTAAAACTCGCTTATCTCCAAGCACCGTAATCAATGGCGCGGTTGGGTTACCCACGCCCGTATTGATGAGAATCCTGGAATAAGGGGACACGATCTCTGCTTTAACAAGACGTGCCAAGGAAACTGCCTCGCATGACGCGCTGCGGTGGGATAATGAAACGACTCGGATAAAGGCTTGGCCGTGGTGTGTCACGCTACGGAATACGCCAGCAGATTAGATTTGTGTAAATATTATTCTCTCTATGGCAATATGTGGAAACTTATTTTGCAGAGCCGGACACTATCTTTGAGTTCAAAATCTTCTATGAAGTACTTGGAGGAGGAACCCGCATTGCAATGCCGAAGACAATCTACGCGCCGGACTCGTCGTCATTGAAGCCTGGTTCAGGGGCTACTGAGGGAGTCCTGGATTAGGGGGTGTCCGGATGGCCGGACTATACCTTCAGCCGGACTCCTGGACTATGAAGATACAAGATTGAAGACTTCGTCCCGTGTCCGGAAGGGACTTTCCTTGGCATGGAAGGCAAGCTTGGCGATACAGATATGTAGATCGCCTACCATTGTAACTGACTTTGTGTAACCCTAACCCTCTCCGGTGTCTATATAAACCGGAGGGTTTTAGTCCGTAGGACAACATACACAACAATAATCATACCATAGGCTAGCTTCTAGGGTTTAGCCTCTTCGATCTCGTGGTAGATCTACTCTTGTACTACCCATATCATCAACATTGATCAAGCAGGACGTAGGGTTTTACCTCCATCGAGAGGGCCCGAACCTGGGTAAAACATTGTGTCCCCTGCCTCCTGTTACCATCCGGCCTAGACGCACAGTTCGGGACCCCCTACCCGAGATCCGCCGGTTTTGACACCGACAAACACTTTCCTAGAAAGATAATTACATTGCCATATGAATCTATTATGAGAGCTACTTATGGATTGCATACCAAAGATGACAATACCTAGATCTATGTTTTTATGCATAGCTAAGGGCGTTAAGCAATACGCTTATTGGGAGGCAAGCCAATTTTATTTTTGTTCTTACTTTTTTGGTTCTATTTTTCAATAAATTTTTCATCTAGCCTATGGTTAGATGTGTTTTAATGTTTTAATTAGTGTTTGAGCCAAGTAAGACCTTTGGGATGGCTTACGGTGATAGTTGATTTGATCTTGGTGAAAAATAGAAACTTCTGTGCCCAGTAAAATAATTTCCATTTTTAACATAAGCGTGATAAAATACTGATTCTTTTTGCATAAGATTGATACACAAATTTCCTCAGTTGTCCTAATTTTTCAGAATTTTTGGAGATATAGAAGTACTCTAAGTTACAGATTACTACAGGCTGTTCTGTTTTTGACAGATTCTGTTTTCTATGTGTTGCTTGCTTATTTTGATGAACCTATGGTTAGTATCGGGGGGGGGGGTGAACCATGGAGAAGTTAGAATACAGTAGATATTACACCAATATAAATAAAGAATGAGTTCACAACAATACCAAAAGTGGTAATTTATTTTCTTAAACTAACGGATCTCATGAGTTTTCTGTTGAGTTTTGTGTTGTGAAGTTTTCAAGTTTTGGGTAAAGATTTGATGGACTATGGAATAAGGAGTGGCAAGAGTCTAAGCTTGGGGATGCCCAAGGCACCCCAAGGTAACATTCAAGGACAACCAAGAGCCTAAGCTTGGGAATGCCCCGGATGGCATCCCCTCTTTCGTATTCGTCTATCGGTAAATTTACTTGAGGCTATATTTTATTCACCACATGATATGTGTTTTGTTTGGAGCGTCTTGTATGATATGAGTCTTTACTTTTTAGTTTGAACAATCATCCTTGTTGTACACTGATAACCCACAAGTATAGGGGATCGCAACAGTTTTCGAGGGTAGAGTATTCAACCCAAATTTATAGATTCGACACAAGGGGAGCCAAAGAATATTTACAAGTATTAGGAAATGAGTTATCAATTTGATCACACCTGGAGATTAATTATCTACAGCAAAGTGATCAGTAGCACGGTAATATGATAGCTTTGATAATAGTGGTAGCAGCAACAGTAGTGGTAGCAACACCTGGAGATTAATATGAGTCTTCGCATTGGGTGCAAGTGTTTGATTGTTTGTGTAGGTGCATCTATTGGGACTTGCGTGTTTCTCCTACTAGATTGATACCTTGGTTATTAACTAAGGGAAATACTTATCGCTACTTTGCTGCATCGCCCTTTCCTCTTCAAGGAAAAAACCAACACAAGCTCAAGAAGTAGCAACTGGCTCCAACACAGTATCACCAGTGTGATTCCCTGCCCGCCGCGCTTGCAAAGCATGACATCACAAACTACGCATTTCCAAACGGCGGATTAATCCAAACCATCTACCGACATCATCTTGGATTCTCAATCAAATTGGATAAACGACACCAATTCGGCCCAAGCGGAACTGATTCGACACGGCTTCACCCATAGAGATCTCCCACCAATACTACTACGTCCTTCCCCTCCTAGATCCCAATTCCGCCTAGGAGTTGTATCAGACTCAAAAATCTCGTAAATCCGAGCCACTCCGCGAAATCGCGCCACCATTCTATACCCCCACAGGCATACAGTCAGAACAAACCAATGCGCGTCAAATCGAGGGCGGCTAAAACCAAAAAATCAAGGAGAAGACAGTAAGACACGCAAATCCGGTGCAAAAGAGAAGATCCAGGGCACTCACTGAAGAAGAAGGAGGCGACACACGACAATCGGATCGCTTCGGCCCCTCGCCGAGGTCACTGTCGCAGGAGAGAGGAGCCGAGTAAGGAGAGCGGCGCAAATGAGTGTGTGAATCGACTGGGAAGGAAACCCTAGTCCTCATGCTCGCGTGGGTGCACACGCGGGTGCTGGCTCGCGGAAACAACTGAAACTTGTGTTTCCGCTCAGCCTGGCTGGGAGGTCCTTTTTGCATCCGCTGGGCCAGGCCCAACTAGACATGCAACATACCAAACAACGATATAATTGCATGATGGGTGCGAGCCAGTTGCAATACGAAATACCCAACACGCCTTTAAGTCTGCGACGACTTGATCTTGATAGGCTTCTAGATCCGAGAATGTGACTTGTTCTTAGAGCACGGTTTTTTAGGGTGTTCTCACATCAGTGGAGTGTTAACATCCTTCCCAAAGTCACGTGGGTTGCAGTCTGCAGACACAGCGTGCCTTGGGCCCAACAGATGAACTCAGTCGGCCCAAGCTCCGCCTGATATGCTCCTAGCTAGGCAAGGTGGGACCAAAAAGGGGATGCCTGGTGCATCCGGGCAATTAGTGCTACCGGTGCACCAATCCCTCGTTGCACATTCAAAAATATCCAAAAAAATATGATTTTTTAATTGAAACAACATCAATGTATATTGTCACAAGAAATCAAATCAAAATTCAAACATTGCTCAAGATACAAAAATAGCAAATTAAAACTTAATAGTACAAACACAAGTTGGGCTTCAGCTTTGGCCCATTAGCACATTGATGTCAAATTTATCATTTTTGTATCTCGAGCAATGTTTCAAATTTTCATTTGAATTTTTGTGACAACATACATTCATGTTGTGCAATACACTAAGTTTTTTCCTAATTGAACAATTTTAATATACAACGGGGTCCGGTGCACCGGTAGCATCAATTGGCCCCTGCACTAGATACGTTCCCGGACTAAACAAGCCGAAATCACTAATTAATAAGTACTCGTTGCAAAGATCACTCCAATTCCCCTAGTTATGACAAGTGGCGCGCCGCCACTTGTCGCAACCTGGGAGATTTCTCTTTTTTCGTAGATCCGTTTATTCAAAACGTGTTATCTCTCAAACCGTGTGTCCAAATCTCGAACCGCTTTCACTATTGGATTATTCGCGTTGAGATCTTCAAAATTAGATTCCATGTTGATAGGTTTTGACGAAATTTTTTTTATGAAAAAACCGGATGAAAAAACCGAACCAGGAGCACGTGTTTTTCCCTTTTCGAAAAAGACACGCCCGTACATCTTACGAAATCACAACCGTGCCTCTCGCGGAAGCAAAACCGTGACTCGCGGAAGAAAAAAAGAGAAAATGTGTTTTTTTTCGTTTCCGAGGAATACGGCCGTGACTCTCGTGAAAGCACAACTGTGACTCTTGCGGAAGCAAAACCGTGACTCTTGCGGAAGCAAAACCGTAACTCTCGCGAAAGGAAAAAAATAGAAAACGCATTTTTCCCCTTTCTGAGAGGCACGGTCGTGACTCTCGCGAAAGCAAAACCGTGTCTCTCGCGAAAAAAAACAAAAACGCGTTTTTTTCGTTTTCGAGAGGCACGACCGTGACTCTCACGAAAGCACACCGGTGCCTCTCGCGGAAGCAAAATCGTGACTCTCGCGAAAGAAAAAGAAAAAAACGCATTTTTCCGTTTTCGTGAGGCACGGCCGTGACTCTCGCGAAAGCAAAATCGTACCTCCCGTGGAAGCAAAACCGTGACTCTCATGAAAGAAAAAAAACGTGTTTTTTCACGCAAAATATTTTTTAAATTTTTTTTATTGAAAAGCTAAGGAGGACCGGTGAAAAATGAAAACGTCAAAAAAACTGAAAACAAATCGTTTAAAAAGCCGAAAACGGATGCGGAAAAAAAATCCGGAAGTAGCGCCCAGAGCGCGATACATGGCGAATGGGTGAGAGCGCGCTAAGTGACGCTGATCGTTGCGAGGCTTTCGAAGGAGCGCTTATTAACTAGTTGGTCCCTAAACAAGCAGCAACACCTAACCAGTGTTGTTACACGCAAGGTAGCATCAGCCAGCAATACATGTGTTGTGCTACATTCCAGCCTTTAGAGCATCATATGCCCATTTAACACTTCCTTCTTCCACGTTGTATTCAGGGGATCGATCAGCTCGGACACCATAACTAGTCCCGGTTTAACTGTGTTATAGGTCTCATCGTAGCCTCCCTTGGGATCTCAAAACTAGTGAGAGGAAACGTGGGCCGGCCCACTTTACATGACATGGTAGTGGGTGGGTGGGCGGTGCATGACCTCTTATGCTTAATATGAGATGCACGGCATTACCTATTTGGCGCTTCACGCGTCCGTTTTACTTAACTTCTCAAACGGGTGTACCCACGCCGTCTCGTTGCGACGGCCCATCTTGACTTTTTTTTCATTTTTTTGCTAAACTGCAAAAAAAAGGCGTCGCGATCTCCTCCTCAAGTATAAATAGCGTGAACCACTCGGACATTCACGCTGATGACTTCTCTCTTCTTTTTCTCCCTTTTATTATTTTTCAGTTCGCGGCATGCTCCTGGTTTTCTGCATCCGATTTAGTTTGATTATTTCTTTTTACTTTTTTCAGTTTTTAATTATTTTCCTTTTTGATTTTTTTAAGATTCTTGAACTTTCTCAAATTCAATGCATTTTTTTCAGAATCAATGAACCTTTTTTAAAATTTGATGATTATTTCTTCAAAATCAATCAACTTTGTTCCCAATTCGATGTTTTTTTTCAAAATCGATGAACTTTTAGAGTTTTGATGAAAAAAATTCAAAACTGATGAAATTTTTTCAAAATTGCTGATCTTTTCAAACTTTGTGAACTTTTTTCAAAATTGATGAACATTTTTAAAAATTGATGGTATTTTAAAATATATATATTTCTCAAAAATTGAGGAACTTTTTTCAAAATCAATGATTTTTTTTCCAAATTTACGTTTGCTTTTTCCGATAATTTATATTGAGTATTCATTAACATTTTACTAAATGAAATATTAACTGTTTTCCGATAGTAGACAACAAGACTAATTTGGTTGAGTGGTTAATGTGTAAGGCATTGAGCGTCGTAGTCCCAAGTTTGAATCCCAGTGATCTCAAATTTTGATTATTATTGATTTTCTTTTTTTTCTTCATGTTTTCTTTTTTAGCAGATTACTGGGCGGCCCACTGCACATCGCTAACAGGCACCAGTAGCCCCAACCGGCGCTTAGAACGCCGATTAGGGGGAGCAACTAGTTAACGAGCGCTCCTTCGGGAGCCTCGCAACGATCAGCGCCACTTGGCGCGCTCTCAGTCATTCGCCATGTGTCGCGCTCTGGATGTTTCCTTCGGATTTTGTTTTTTTTTTCGCACGCGTTTTCGGCTTTTTAAAACGGTTTTTTTGGGGTTTTTCGACGTTTTGGTTTCCCCCCGGTCTTTCTTAGCTTTTCGATCAGAAAAAATTTGAAAAAAAAAATCTTTTTGCATGAAAACAACGCGTTTTTTTATTTTCCTTTCGCGAAAGTCACGATTTTTCTTCCGCGAGAGGCACGGTTGTGCTTTAGCAAGAGTCACGGTCGTGCCTTTTGGAAACGAAAAAAAACACGTTTTCTGTTTTTTTTTTCTTTCACGAGTCACGGTTTTGCTTCCGTGAGAGGCACGTTTGTGCTTTTGCGAGAGTCACAGTCGTGCCTCTCGGAAAAGGGAAAAACAAAACGCGTTTTCTGTTTTTTTTTCTTTCATGAGAGTCACGGTTTTGCTTCCGCGAGAGGCACGGTTGTGCTTTCGCGAAAGTCACGACCGTGCCTCTAGGAAAGGGAAAAACAAAACGCGTTTTCTGTTTTTTTGTCTTTCGTGAGAGTTACGGTTTTGCTTCCGCGTGAGGCACGGTTGTGCTTTCGCGAAAGTCATGACCGTACCTCCAGGAAAGGGAAAAGAATACGCGTTTTCTGTTTTTTTCTTTCGCGAGAGTCACGGTTTTACTTTCGCGAGAGTCACGGCCGTGCCTCTCGGAAACGAAAAAAAAAATGTGTTTTCTGTTTTTTTCCTTCCACGAGAGTCACAGTTTTGCTTTCACGAGAGTCACGATTGTGATTTCGCAAGAGGCACGGGCGTGCATTTTCCGGAAAAGGAAAAAAACCGTGCTCCCGGTTCGATTTTTTCGTCCGGTTTTTTTCATGAAAAAAGTTCATCAAAATCTATCAACATGGGATCTAGTTTTGAAGATCTCGACGCGAGGAATCCAATGGTGAAAACGGTTCGAGATTTGGACGCATGTTTTAAGAGATAAAACATTTTGAATAAACGGATCTACGAAAAAAGGAAAAACTCCTAGGTTGCGACAAGTGGCGCGCTGCATATGCGCCACTTGTCGCGACCTAGGAAAGTGGAGTGTTCTTTGCAACAAGTACTCTATAATTAGTGATTTCGCCGATTAAGAGCTCCCGAAATGCACAAATGGCTCGTTTACTACATGCGCCTCTGTCTGGGCTGGCCCAAAATATGTTTTATGAACGTTATATATATATATAGTTAGCATCGGTTTTGGGAACCTTCCGTCCTGTTTCAAAATGTTCCGTCCGGTCTTAAATTTTTATATTTTTTCTATTTATTGGTTTATTCATTGTCTTTTGGTATATTTTCTTGTTTGTTTTTTCATTTTCTTATTTCCTCTCGGTTATCTTTTTTATTTTTCCCAATTTCGAAAACACATGCTGAATATTTTTCTAACAACCGTGCAATATTTTCCAGATACACATTGAACACTTTACAAATATATGTTAAATATTTTCCGAATGCTTGTTAAACATGTTTAAAATACAAGGCGAACATTATTAACACATGCTGATTTTTTTAAAAATATCATGATCATATGTTTAACACCATAAGTCAGGAACATTTTTTTGACTGGCATCTATTTTTTTTTTAAATATGTGATGATTTTTTTGAAACTATTATGAACATATTTACTAAATGTTATGAAGATTTTCTTGTAATAGTATGAACTTTTTTTACAAATTATGAGGAATTTCTTATATCATTTTCATGATTTTTTAAATTACATTAACATAGTTTTGATATATATGATTTTTATAAAAAAAATATCATGATCATTTATTTGAACTGTATGGAGTTTTGTTTCTGGAACATGCAAATAAATTCTTACATGCCACAATCAATTTTAAATGTGTGATAATCATTTATTAAACTAAAATATAGTAATTTGTTCTTGCGGATATATACCTTTCATGAGTATATGATAAGAATATAAATAAGTTAAGGAAACAGAAAAGGAAAAGAAAAAACTACACGCGAAAGACAAGCCCAGTGGGTTGTCCGTATAAGATCAACAGGAGGCGAGCGCTCCAGTAAGCAATGTATAGACACGCCCAACACCTTAAGCCTTATACAATGAGAGGTGCTTAGAGAAATAAATCAGACTTTTTTAAGCACCGGTGCTTATTTGTATAGGGTAGACGCTTAACTAAGTGTCTCTCCTGTAGAAATAGGCACCGGTGCTTCAGGAAAACTCGGTTTATTTTTCTAAACACCTCTCTAAGCACCTCTCATTATACAAGGTCTTAAAGCAACCACAATGTATGCTTTTTTACTACCCCTAAGCTCTCTCTCTCTCTCTCTCTCTCTCTCTCTCTCTCTCTCTACATTATACCATCTGCCTTTAACAAAAAGAAAGGTAGCATCTCCTCTAACCTTAGAGGTTACCTCTAAGGTCTAAACAATCCATTAAGTCGCTCTTGTTAGCCTTAGGAAGAAATAGGAAAACACCCCTTTGTAAAGAAATTTAAGAGGTTTAAATCACTAAAATGGTGATCTAAATGATCTTATATTTTTTTATGGAAAGAGTACAAAAGAAAATGGTTGGTTGGACAAAATTCGGTGCTACTCGACAATTTTTTTGACTAAGGCCCGCCTTAAAGGCTTATTGGAATCGCTATACATTATGGGTTTCTCATCTAACATAAGAAAAATCATGTGGGGCGCTAGAGCTTTTTTCATTCGATCATAAATGAATTAATGGAAAAAGGAACAAAGGCCTTAAAGTCGAGCTTGCGCCTTAAGCGCCAAATAGCATATTCCTCGTGCACTGGGTATTTTTGGACAAAAGGTGAATTTTATTGGCTAAAAAATAAGCATTAGGTTGATACAAATTCAAAAGATACATCTGGTCTCTGCATAGTTAAAACTTAGAATGTACATAACTGACATCAACATAGAAAAAAAACACGACAACAAATAGTAAAGTCATTTAAAACCAGCTATGCGTAGGCAAGTGAAAAAGAAAATCCAAAGTGATCAGAACCATGATCGACAAATTACGGATAATAAGGTTTTTCAACAACAACGCCTTCAACAACAGAGTAATACTTAAGCGTTGTTTTCACCGGACCCAACCAACAAAGTGAGAATCTAGATTTTTCACCATCAAGAATCAATCCAAGGCCTTCAACAAGATAACTGTCTAAAAATACTTCACCACTGCTAGATATAACCGGCTCGTGCTAAATCTAGGCTTTCACCTTAGAGCTCGCGATGGGGGGCTCGAATAACACCACCGTCTAAGTCACTTAAATGTTCTCGCCGCCATTTTTTCACGATCCCGAATGCAACCGCCGCTGTTTTCACAACCATCACTCTGTGTCAAGTCGGCATCCATAATTTGCATCAAGCCGACAAACTCAACCACTAGATACAAAGAGATGGAACACTTCCCAAGATTTTTCATAGACCACCGTAGTCGTCAGCCATAAGGTTACGAATTATTTAGATTAATTAAATGTTAATCCATGCTATGTCGGTGGGCATGTTTTGGCAATTCCTTCTTTGTAAGATCATCTACAGCTGGGCGTCTTAAACCCGCCTCAAACGTTTGGGCGGGCTGTCCGGTCACTGACCGATCACGAAATTTGACCCTGACGGGCGCCCCAAAGAGCCTCGAACGCCCGGGCAGACCGGCACCCCTCATATCCAGCCCAAATATGGGGACGCCCGGGCGCGTCCGCCACGTCAGACTGGCGTTGGGGTTCCATACGAAAACAGTTCGCAACCCGGCAGTCTGAAGCTCGTCTCCTTTGTCGGGCCGATTTCGCCGCGTGGTGCCGCTCCGGCGAGCTGCGTACTGCCTAGCCCGGCTATTTAAGCCAACGGTCGGCACTGAAACCCTACCCCTCCATATTTTCCTCCTCCCGTCTGTCCCCGCCGCCACTTTCCACTCCCGTCCGCCACCACTAGTAGCCACGTCCCCATGTCGGCGGGTGAGGAGCTACCAATTTCTAACGCCGGAGCGCCGGCTGCAGCTCCTTGAGCAGATCCGGGCAAGGCGCGAAGCCAGGATCGTCATAGGGTTACCTCCGGTTGCAGTGGATTCGGAGGAGGAGGAGGTGGTGGAGGACGCGGGTCTGCAGGCGGAACAGCAGGCCATTCTCGATTCCCTCCGCTCGAAGTTAGATGCGAAGGCTAGACGTCGTCGGCGGCAGGAGATGGAGGCGGAGCACACCGCACAGGAGGTGATGCTCGCCTACATGGATGAGGTCGAGGAGGAGGACGAGCGGTAGCCCTCCTACGCGCTCGGCACCGACGACGTGGACATCTCCAACGACTAAGATTAGTTTTTTTTAGGAGGGGAGACGAAGATTAGTTAAGTTGGTACGTAGTATGTAGTACTTAGGATTTCTTTTGTATGATTGTATGGATTTAGGGTTGAAATACGAGAGACTCATATGCCGAGTAGTAAATTTAAGATGTGACCGGTCCGCGGACGTTTGAAGGATCAAATTTGCCAGGTCCGAACGGTAGATGCTCTAACCGCCTTATAATAAATAAGGACATAAATGCCCTAACCTTCAATGAATTAATGAAATAACCGTTCAATCATCTGCTCTCTTTTGTAAACACGTTATCAGCCCGAGACCCTTAACCTAGAGCGATTTGGCAGTCCACGTTATCGGGTCGAGGCTGCTTGTGCGCCTCTCGGTCGACATGTACCGTGGGCTTGGACCGCATGATCGCACATTGAGAGAGAGTGAGAGAGAGAGCATATGATTCCATACAAAGTTTTCAATTTCTGCAACGAGAGTGTTGGAAACGGTTTATACCTACCGTATTATAATGTAACTCTGTATTGTTGGTCTTATATATATACGAGATATGTGGAGGCTTTGCCCCACGCAACCCTAAATCAAACTTGGTAATAGAGCCTCTTTTTCCAATCACGCTGTCGCTCGTGTCGAAGCCGTCGTTCGCTCGTTCGTGCCGCCAAAGCTGCCGCTCGCTTGTTCGTGCCGCCGCTTGCTAAAATTGATCGGGCGTCGCCTCTCGCTCGTACGCATCGTCGCACGTTCGGCCGATCGCGCGTCGCCGCTCAGTCCCGCGTCACTGCTCGGTCTCGATGGCTTCTGGATCCTCTTCATCCGCGATGCAACTGGCCATTATCGGTCCGGTTGTGACGCCTCCGGCCGCAACGGCGCCAGTCCCGTCCATCGCGCCTTCCCTTGGCGTACGTCTGGATCGCGGCAACTTCCCGTTATGGCGCACCCTTACCGTGACGCGTCTCTCCGGTGCCTCTCTCCATGGTTACCTCCACGGCTCCATCGCTGCTCCGCCCACAACCATCTCCCAGGGGGCAGGTGATACCGCCACCACTGTGGCAAACCCTGCGTATGCAACGTGGTGGACGCAGGACCAGAAGGTCCTCGGGATGCTCCTCTCCTCCATGACGGAGGACATTGCGTCTCAACTGATCAGCTGCAAGTCCGCTGCTGCCGCGTGGACCTCCATCCACGCCATGTTCAGCGCGCAAAACCGTGCCGGGGTTCGGCACATCCGGCGACAGATTCAGTCGCTGAAGAAGAACGACATGACTGCCAACGAGTACATGCACAAGGTGAAGGCTCTTGCCGACGCCATGGCCTCCGCTGGATCCCCCCTCGCTGATGACGAGATCATCGACTACATGCTTACCGGATTGGGCAAGGCCTTCAACCCGATCGCGGCTTCGCTCAGCATCGTGGTCACTCCGGTCGCGCTGACTGACTTCTACTCCATGGTTCTCAACTATGAGGCACTGCAGCTGTCGCAGCAGGCCGACGATGAGGAGTGGACCTCGTCGACCAACGCCGTGGCACGGTCCGGTGCTCCCGCCCCCGTCAACCGTCCTCGAGCACCCGACACTGGTCGTGCCACCGACGTCCGCCCCGCTGGAGGCTACCCGCAGCAACAGGGTCAGGGCTACCAGCATGGCGGTCAAGACAACTGTCGTAACAACGGTGGTGGAGGAGGAGGCAACGGTCGCAACGGCAATCGTCGCTGGCGCCCGAGGTGTCAGATTTGCAAGAATTGGGGTCACGAAGCCGACACCTGTAAGAAGCGCTTCGATTCAGACTACTCCAGCGGCAATGGCCGCTCGGCAATATAATGCATCGACCTCTTCCAACAACTCCACGCACTGGGTTCTGGACTCCGGCACCACGGATCACCTGACTAGTGACCTGGAGCGTCTTCAGTTTCGCGAACGCTACGGCGGCCATGATCAGGTTCAGGTGGCCAACGGCTCAGGTTTGTCTATTTCGCATATTGGGCACTCGACCTTAGCCGGTTCTTCTCTACGCCTGAACAATATTTTACATGTTCCAAATATTAGCCAACATCTTCTATCAGTCTATCGTCTTGTGTCGGATAATCGTATCTTCATTGACTTTCATAAATATTTTTTCCTTGTTAAGGACAAAGCCACCAGGAGAATTCTTCTTCGAGGTAGAAGCAAAGGAGGGCTCTACCCTCTTCCACTCGGACGAGCCTCGCATCTGTCCGAGCGTCAAGCGTCGTCCAGCGTCCGTGTCTCCTCATCTCAGTGGCATCAGCGTCTCGGTCATCCATCCAAAAATGTCGTCAGTTCCATTGTTAGGAATAATGATCTCGAGTGTTCAACCTTAGATACTTCTGCTTTAGTTTGTGATGCTTGTCAATGTGGTAAAAGTCGTCAACTCTCTTATACTGCTTCTGCTCGTGTGTCTACTATGCCTCTTGAATTAGTTCATACTGATGTTTGGGGACCTGCTCGTGCTTCCTCTGGGGGGTACAGGTATTATGTGAGTTTTATTGACGACTACTCCCGTTTTTGCTGGATCTATCTACCAAAACATAAGTCTGATGTTGAACAGGTGTTCTATGCTTTTCAATCACATGTTGAGCGCCTTTTGGATGCTAAGCTTAAAGCTGTCCAATCTGACTGGGGGGTGAATACCATAAGTTGCACCGTTATTTTCTTCGTACGGGCATCTCTCACCGAGTCTCTTGCCCTCACACCTCCCAACAGAACGGCATTGCCGAGCGCAAACACCGACACTTGGTTGAAACTGCTCTTGCCTTGTTGGCTCACTCGTCTCTCCCTTTACGTTATTGGGATGAAGCTTTTCTGACTGCGTGTTACCTCATTAACCGCATGCCCACCCCCGTACTTGGTCAAGATACTCCTATTCATCGTCTTCTGAAAATTCCACCCAACTATACTTTTCTTCGTACCTTCGGGTGTGCTTGTTGGCCTAGTTTGCGGAAGTATAACTCCCACAAACTCGAGTTTCGGTCCAAGATGTGTGTTTTTCTGGGATATAGTCCTATGCATAAGGGGTACAAGTGTCTTGATCGATCTACGGGTCGTATATACATCTCGCGTGACGTTATCTTTGACGAATATGTCTTTCCGTTTGCTACTCCCGACGTCACCGTTGATGTGTCTACACTTGACGAGGCTATTTCTTTTCCATTCACAGAACCGGCTACGAGTGCTCATGTGCGTAGTTATGACTTAACCTACTTGGCTACTAATCCATCTGGCCTAGCCAGCGTTTCTTCTGTGCAGGCTCCGCGACCGGCCACGCTCGACGTACCCGTGGCCATGCAGAACGATGTGCATGGCGGCCAGGCTTCCCAGGCAGGGGCCCCGCTTGCACATGCGGCTGGCTTTGCCCGCGAGTCGGCCTCGCCTGCCAGCACCTTGGCCTCGCCCGCCCACGAGTCGGCCTCGCTCGCCCGTGACTTGGCCTCGCCCGCCCGCGCCTCGGCCTCGCCAGCGCCTGGAGTGTCGCCTGGCTCCCCGTGTGCCTCGTCGCCCCATGAGTAGGCCCATGAGCCATCTTCACCGGCTCTTGTGCCATCGTCGCCAAGTTCGGCACCGTCGCCATCCTCGCCTATGTCTCTGGCCGTCGAGCCCACTCACCCAATGGTGACTCGTACCCGTGATGCTACTCGTCGTGAGAAGGAATTTACTGATGGGACGGTGCGGTATAATCCTCTTCGTCGTGCTTTCTTTGCGACACCGGTGTCACATCGTGATGCCCTCCGTGAGCCGGCGTGGCGTGATGCTATGGCTGCTGAGTTTGCAGCGCTTCGTCGAAATGGCACATGGGTTTTGGTTCCTCGACCACCTGGCGTTAACATTGTTGGCAGTAAATGGGTGTTCAAGACGAAGCAACATGCTGATGGGTCTGTTGACAAGCACAAGGCTCGCCTCGTTGCTCGTGGTTTTACTCAACAGCAAGGTCTTGACTATGGTGATACCTTCAGTCCCGTTGTCAAACCGACTACTATTCGTCTGGTTCTTTCGCTTGTTGTTTCACGAGGATGGAGTTTGAGGCAAGTTGATGTCAGTAATGCATTTCTTCATGGCTTTCTTTCCGAGACTGTGTATATGCAGCAACCACCAGGTTTTGAAGATACTCGGTTTCCTTCGCACGTGTGCAAGTTGCAACGGGCTCTTTATGGTCTCAAACAGTCGCCACGTGCTTGGTATGCTCGTCTCAGTGCTCGACTTCTTCAGCTTGGTTTTGTTCCATCCAAGGCGGATGTATCTCTCTTCATCTTTGTTGCGCATGGCGTCCAGATATACATGCTTG
Organism: Triticum aestivum; assembly: GCF_018294505.1. NCBI lineage: Eukaryota > Viridiplantae > Streptophyta > Magnoliopsida > Poales > Poaceae > Triticum > Triticum aestivum. The sequence goes on from NC_057794.1 coordinate 54,746,845, forward strand.
TGTGTGTTGATGATATTGTTATTGCTGGCTCCACTCCAGCTGCAGTTGAGCGTTTGGTGAGATCTCTCTCCAACAGTTTTCCCATCAAGGATCTTGGTCCTCTCCAGTATTTTTTGGGGCTTGAAGTATCATACAAGCTTTAGCTAATGGAGCAGCTGAAGCAATCTGGGTGGAGACCTTACTCAAGGAGCTTGGGGTCTTCAAGCAGCGTACCGCCATTCTATGGTGTGATAATCTTGGGGCTACGTACCTGACAGCAAATCCAGTCTTTCATGCAAGAACCAAGCACATAGAGATAGATTTTCACTTTGTGAGTGAGCGCGTTGCTTCTGGTGTGTTAGATGTCAGGTTTATCTCGTCTAATGACCAACTGGCTGATGTATTTACTAAACCGGCCACACGACAGATGTTAGAACGTTTCCGGTCCAATCTGAACCTTGTATGTAGTAGTAGTTCAGATTGAGGGGATGTGTTGGAAACGATTTATACCTGCCGTATTGTAATCTAACTCTGTAGTGTTGGTCTTGTATATATACGAGATATGTGGAGGCTTTGCCCTACGCAACCCTAAATCAAACTGAGAGTGTTTCACAGGTAGAGAAGCCAAAGATCAAAACCAAATCCACTGTATACGCGGAGGCGATGATCGCAGTAATTAATATAGACCTGGCAGTGTCAGCGGTAGAACCAGGCTCGCTGTTCAGACCTATACTACGCACTGCCACTGCCCAGCGCCCGCAGCCTTGGGCGACTTGACCCCATCAATCCAATCCAATCCAATCCCACCCGTCTCGCTCGCACGCCGCGGCACGGCAGGAAGCTGCGCGGAAGGGGCGGAAGACGCCGGCCGGTCCCGGGCCCCGAGGCCCCGGCGCTGGCCCGCCAGGGCCCGGGCCGCGCCCATGTGTCAACCCCGTAACCGGCCTCCGTCCCGCACGACAGAGGCAAAGGCGATTGCCGTTCCCTGTCGCCTAGTTGTACGTTATACGTACTCCCCGTTTCAAACGCCGAGCCCGCCGGCAGCGTGTCTGTCCTCGGCTTGCTTCGTGCCGCTCCCCGTTAACCCGTTTCACACACTACCCCCAACTTTCCCTTGTCCGGACGTAGTACGTACGCTCTTTTTTGCCTCCTCAAACCTCCTAATTAACCTCGCTTATTAATTAATTCGGTTATGTCCTCTATCAACTAAAGGTCTCTTTGATTTAAAGGATTTTCATAGGATCTTTGAAGGATTAGAATCCTTAGGAATTTTTCCTACGTTGATCGTTTGATTCGTAGGATTGAATCCTGTAGGATTTTTTCCTAAGGATTCATTTGTACTACATTTTACAGGAATTCTAACATCCACTCCATCCTCTTGGAAGAAATTCTTTGTTTTTCCCGTAATACAATCAAACAAACTCAAATCTTATAGAGATCCAATGAACATGCCATTCCAATCCTACGTTTTCCCTATTCCTGTGTTTTTGTAATTCTATGAATCAAAGAGGCCCTAAGTAGCGTTTCAAAATTCCAAAATTTGTAGGTTTACCGCCCGAATTACCCAGTCGGGGAGCTTCCGTCCCTCACGTCACAAGCCCCAGAATCCATGCCCGGCCTATGCGATCATGCCGACTGCCGACACACACACATTTTCGAAACAAAGTGGAGCAAAGGTTCCAACTGCTCCACATTCTTCTTCGACGAAAGGTTGCACTGAGCGTGCAACCAAAGAAGGGAGCGCATATGCTCAGCCTGGTTTTCGTTTCGAAAATTCATTCAGGAAACAATACGGCCTAGTAGCTCACTCATGGCAGACACCTTAGTACTACTCCGTATGAGACAGCGGCAGCTGGAGCTACCACGGCCTAGTGGAGTATGGCGGTGAAACTGTGGAGCGGTAGCGATTTCTTCACACCTGCAACTGCAACCTTTCCCGTTACACAAAAGTGGTAAAAATGCAGGGGTAAAACAGTGGAGTGATGAATGCCGAGCATTTATGCCGCTGAGCCCATGGGAGGGAGCTTCCATTAACCCTTCCCTCCACCCGCAATTCGAAACAGGAGCCGACATCCCCCTCTCCCCCTCTCCCCCTCCCTCCCTCGCTCCCCCGGCTCCATGCCGAGCAGCTTCGAGCTGTGACTGTGAGGAGTGCCTCGCTCGCATGGCCAAGCTCGCGCAGTCCTCCTTCGCGCTCGACCTCCTGCGCCGCCTCCTCTGCGCGCACGCCGCCGGCAATGCCGCGGGCGGGGGCAACGCCAACACCGTCCACGCCGACGCCGCCGCTCTACGGAAGGAGGAGGAGGAGGAGGAGGGGGCGGCGGCGGCGAGGAGCCCCTGCATTGTGGCCAGGCTGATGGGCCTCGACGCGATGCCGACGCCGGCGCGCGACCCGCAGCAGACGCTGCGCCGGAGCCGCTCGGCGAGCTCGGCCGAGGGCTGGTCCTCGCCCACGCCGTGCTGCTTCGGCGGCGACGCGCCGCGGCGCAGGGTGGTCAGGACCACGTCCGCGTCGTTCCGGGACAGGCCCACGTACCTGCGGCGGGAGAACGACGAGTTCCTGCTCCTCAGCTTCAGCCCGGACGACGACGGCAGCGACGACCGCGACGCGGCGGGGTGGCCCAGAAGCGACGACGACGATGAAACGGCCGTGAGCAGGCGCGGCAAGAGGACGGTCGACGGCGACGGAGACGGAGCCAAGAAACAGAGGCGGGGGCGAAGAAGGCTCCCGCGGCGACGGTGCGGCGACGAGGAGGCGGAGTCGGAGCCTGGCCGGAGCAGGAGGCCGGTCGCGGCGGCGGAGGAATGCGGCCTGGAGAACTCGAGCCCGGTGTCGGTGCTGGAGGCGCGAGACGGGCAGGAGGAGTCGTCGACGACCACCACCACTTCGTCATCCTCAGTGGAAGAATTGGAGCCGTGCTCGCCTAGCTCAGGTTTGTCGTCGTCACCTCCGGCCCATTAATGCTTCTTCAGTTGCTTACTTCACGGCACAACCTGAGCGAGATCAGTACAAGTTAAAATTATAGTGGCATTCACCTTCGGAAAAAAAATCACCTTCAGAGATTAAAAAGACAGAGATCAGTTAAAATCAGGGTGGCATTCAGAATCACCTTCAGAGGGGAAAAACATACTGTAGATCAGTTAAAAATGGAGTGGAATTCACCTTCAGAAAAAGAGAACTAACTTCAGTAAAAATAAACAGCTGGAATCAAATACTACTACTCCAGTGCACCATGAAATCAGCTGGAATCAAATACTGCTCCGTTGCACCGTGAAAGTTCAGGTGATTGGACTGCTAACATCATGAGAAGCTCATTTCCCCGCCTGTTTGCAACCAAGGGACCAACACCAAGTGATTAATTCTCAGAGCTTATATACAAACTATAAATTGATTTCCTGGAAAAGCATTTCTTTCAAATTTTGGGCATCAACAGTTTCAACAGGGACAAGTTTGTGGTCCTTGTGTATAATGCTTGGTTCTCTGAGTCAGCAAGTGTACAGTACTTGGTGTTCAAAAGTCTTGGCTGGTGTTCTGAGCTTCTGTAACTTGGTCTTCTTGTGCCCTAATCACTTGTCCCTGTCACCTCTGCAAACTCCACAAGCTCTGGTGCAGATTGCAACACATCACTATGGGACAGTTAGATGCACATAAACCTTCAGAAAAGGATAAGGAGAGTTGAATTTGCAAGTATCATGTGCCCATCTGAATTATTAGCACAGCAACTAGCAAAAGGCCATAGTTTAACAGTGACAGGCCGTTTCCTCACTTATTTACTGATCACTTATTTTCTTGTGCCCTGATCACTTGTCCCTGTCAACTCTGTAAACTGCACTAGCTCTGGTGCAGATTGTAACGCATCACTGGGGAGAGTTAGATGCACAGAAACCTTAAGCAAAAGGAATGAGAGTTGAATTTGCAATTACAGTTAACTGTCTGAATTATCAGCACAGTAACTAGAAAAAGGCCATAGTTTAACAGTGACAGGCCATTTCCTCACCAATTTACTGATCACTTATTTCTTGTGCCCTAATCACTTGTCCCCGTCGACTCTGTAAACTGCACTAGCTCTGGTGCAGATTGTAACACATCACTGGGGGACAGTTAGATGCACACAACCTTCAGCAAAAAGGAAAAGAGAGTTGAATTTTCAATTACCATCTGGCCCATCTGGATTATTAGCACGGTAACTAGAAAAAGGCCATAGTTTAACAGTGACAAGCCATTTCCCTCACTCATTAACTGATAAGGCACCAATTAAAAGTCGCAGTTTCTGATAATTTATGTACTACTAGTAGAAGATAGCCGAAAAATTAACCCTGAAGTTGAACAAAGGAACTATCCATGAAAAGTATTCCTTCTTCATTTTGGTGCACAAACAGTTGCAACAGGGACAAATTTCGTGGTCCATGTCTGAAGTTTGGTTATGCAAGTAATCTATTCCAGTGTCTTAACCAGATTTAGTCTAAGCTTCTATGACCTCGTCTTCTTGGACCTTAATCATTCTGTCCCTGTCCATCTGCTAACTGCACAAGATCTGGAACCAGCTCTCTGGTTGCAACACATCACTAAGGCCTCTAGATTCACATACTGTAGCTAGTAACCACTTTGACTTGGTCATCAAAATCATTTCGACACACCGTGGAAAGAAAGAAAAACACCAATAATCGAGTGGTCATCGATCAATTTGTGTCTGAAAACACTACTATTGAGTTTTATGCACCAACCAGTTCACCCAACACTGCCGTGTACTGCTTACTACATGTTGATCAGTTTGTTTGTTCATGTATACTGATGAGGCAACATTGTCTCTGCATGTACCAGATGGAGGCGAAACCCGGCCGGCGGCGAGGCAACTGCAGAGATCAAGGAGGAAGCTACTGCAAGCCAACTCCGACAATTTCGGTGGCGACCCGCCTCCTGCAGCAGCGAACCCCTCCTGCCGTGTCTCGAAATGTTCAGACAAGGAGAGGAGGGACAGGAGAGTGGTGAACAACAAGGCAGAGGCCATCGCCCCGGATGCGACCGGCATTTGGCGAATCATCTGCAGGATGGTTGAGCGAGATATATGTGGCATCAACTGGCAAGCTAGGGGTGGTGGCGACATTGCAGCGGAGATGGGGTCAGCGATCCTTGATCAGCTCATATGGGAGCAAACAGCTGAGCTGATGCAGCTAATTGTGGTCTGAATAACTGTACATGGTTACCCTTTCTGCTCTTCCATCTGCAAGAAGCACCCAACATGTTGCCAAAATCTTCAGAACACTGAACAAGATGAAGCTGTCGGCCGCTCCGGATGCGAAAACTCTCGTTACAGAAGCTGCTGCTGATGATGACGATGCCAACAACATGAAGTGAATGTCCAAGCATTACAGTGGAGATACATATATGTTCAGAAATTCTTGATGCCTGAAGGTCTGAAGAACCTGAACGCTGCTCCTCTCCACACAGCCATGTGACTATGAAACTGTACATGTTTTTCCTCCCTATTTCAGCTCTATGTATGTACCAGCAGCCCCTGAATAACCTAACAATATATTATTTATGAGTTAGCTGACATAATCTCTCCTTGTGTGAACTTTGTCCCATGTTGCTTACTACTCACTGCACTAAAGACTAAACCGAGTCCTGATCAGGTAACATAACTTAACCATTTCCTGATCCCGCGAGATTTATCGGAGACTCCGTGGATGGGAACAGATCAAGGTTCAACGAGCAGCATCCCGATAAGAAGATGCTGGGGGAACTTTCAGGGGAGGTGGGACGCTCTGAATTTTCCTCCCCGGCACGCACAAGAACCAAAACCCAGAAAACGATCTGCCGGAAAGTTTCCGCGGAGATGAGGTCAATGATGTGGCCATTCCCATAAGAAAGGTCATCGCCACGTCTACGTCGGCGACAATGGCGATGCCCCTGCGATCAGGCCGGTGAGCAGGAGAGGTTCAGTTTTCTATCTAACCCTGAAGTAGGGATGAAAGGTGCTCCACCATTTCTTAATCAGGGTTTTTTATGGGATAACCACTCCCGGGGCTGGTTTGGATGTGACGATCTGAAACCTGTCTGGAGCGGGATTTGTCGCCGTTCGTCGAACCGATTAAAACTAGGGTTAGGGTTGCTTTCAGAGGGAGGTTTGAATGTCTCACATGGAAAAGGAAAAGGAGACCGAATTGCAGCCACCGGACAGCCGTAATCAAACCTCCTTGTGACGCAAACATGTTTTTAGTTTACTCATCGGTTGTTTTATATCGTTTGGGCATGTTGCTCAAGCAACTGGATTAGTCTCGCAGACAATGGTTTGACTGCATCCTTGCTAAGGCCTTAAGCAAGCATGATCTGAAGAAATCTTACAGGCTACGTGGATGCTTAAATTATGTAGCTTGGCTCAATCATTGATTAGTAGGTAAACAGCGTGTTGCCCATCTGGTTACAATGTAAATTGCGGCCTCAGATGGGTGAAGGAAATAAATTAGCTTAGGACGCATTCGTGTAAAATGGAGTAGATACGAAGTAAGAAAACATAATACAGAAGTCGAGTAGAGTAGAAGCAAGTACAGAAAGATATATAATAAACTCCTAATACAAATCGCTGTGAAAAAAACTGTAGCAAGTCTATTATTCAGTGAGATAAATGAAGCTACTGACCATATTTTTTGTCATTCGGTGATTGCCCTCTAACCTTTCATTTCATATGTTCCAAACCTCAAAGCGTATTCATTTTGTAAGAACATCTACTTCCG
>NC_057794.1:54753907-54758577 GCF_018294505.1 Triticum aestivum
ACAATTGACCCCTCAAACCTGGCCTAACCGATGAGTAAGAGCAAGCGGATATGAGTAGATCCGCACACGCCCGAACACAGGTTCCGCGTCGGACCAGCCCATGCCGACTCACCCTGACCCCACATAAACCCCATCCCATCCCCACATGGACAAAACCCTAGCCTAAACTCTCGACCGCTCTGCTCCCCTTCCACACTCCGCTCCATTCCACTCCCCTCCCCGCGCCACCATGGCCCGGGGAGATTCACGGTCTCCCTGGCCTGGTGAGATGACAAGGCGAGCGGTGGCACCGACACCTCTAGCCATGCTCCTCCCAGACGACTTTGGGTGCTTGTACCCGCACTGCCAAAGCCCGCGGCTACGGTTCCCCGTGTAGGAGGTGCAGGCCGCCCTCCACGCAAGGCAGAGAGCGGCACAAGATCTAGCTAGTCCGGCTGCTCGCCGACTCGGACAACCACCTCCTTCGTGTCTCATTCGCCGATCCTTGACATCGGCGGAGATGGACGCCTGCCAGCACGTTCGTCGTCGCCGCAAAATGCCAAGGCATTGCGGCTAAGCATCGAGGAGTCCGAGCGGCTCGCGCGGCAGAAGACATTCAACCAGCCGAAAGCTCACTGCATCGCCAAGGAGCAGGCTCAGGCCGCCGATGCCTGGCCAACCTCCCCTCCTCGTCCTCATCCTCCTTTGCCGACGGTGGCACCACAACCAACGAGAACAATGCCTTTTCGGCCATAAACACCTACAACGAGGAGTACTACCGCCGCTCCGGAGAACCCAAGGGGAAGGGGCCAGCAATGAAGTGTTGAAGTTCGGCGCCTCATCATCTATCTTTTATCTAGGAGCGTGATAACTGTCACACGTGTGGCACGAACACGCGGCAACTCCAAACGTTTTTTATGGCAAGTCTAGTGATGCGAGGACGTCAACTTTAGTTGTCAAGCATGACAACTTCCTTTTCTGATGGCAAGTTTCAGTTTATTTTTTAGTATGTTTTTTCTTTTCGGATAGCAACTTTAGTTCTAAAAAATGTTAGAGCCGGAGTGCTTCGTGCCACACGATGTGGCATTTATCATCTAGGTTTATCTATCATAGTCATCCATGAGCAAGCGAGGTATGTACATTTGTGAACTTGCTATGCTATGTCCGATCTATGCTATGTTGAAGTTATTTACGACTGTTTTGATCACGTTGCATGGGGTTGCTTGCATTTGGGGGGTCAGATGTAAGGAGGACGGTTGCAGACACGGAGAAACAAGAGGTGCTTGGGTACTGTCCGCAGACAGTTGGGGGGTCAGATGTAAGGGGGTTGTAGACGCGGAGAAACAAGAGGTGAATGGGTACTGTCCGCAGACATATAGGGGGCCAAGTTTGGCAAATCGGATTGTGGATGCTCTAATTTGGATAGGGAATAAGCAGATATCCATACAAAAAATTATCTAAAATGATCTTTATTAACAGGAATATTATAGGACAACTGCAATGCCAAAATAAGCATAAGCACACTGATAGAAAAATGCTACAGGATGGAGAAATAAATATAAGCAGTAACACCAGAGAGATGCTGCTGGAGATTACGTTGTTAATAGCCCCAGACATCTGGATGCGCATTTGTAGAGTTAGGATAGTCCAAAATCTGCCCCAACTGCAAGAACAATGCTTGAGCATGGCCAGGACTTGAATACTCAAATACAGCTGCAAATAATTGTGAACCCAACAGCTGCACCCGCATACAAAAATAAACAAGAGACAGCATGGACATCAACACTTGTTTCATCATCTATATATTCTAACAAACAGGAGAACAAAAAACAAGCAAGGAAAATGGATGCCCCAGGTCCAATGTTCTAGAAGAAAAATGCTCTTGTCAAAGGAAAAATTCAACATTGGCAGCATTAGGATAATGAGCAGATAACCAAAGCTTATCTTGGTGACGCTTATGCCCAGATTTTTGGGCCTAATTCCTGTCCTCTGTGCCTAACCCACAGCCAGAACAATAATAATTACCTACTCTACTATGCGCTTGCTTTGGGTGCATGGCACTTGCCTTTCTGATGATATATTGTATTGAGAGCACTACTAATAATCGGTGCATGACGCCTCCATCTCCACTAAGCTAACCTGTGATTGCCCTGCAGTTCACATCCTATGACCCACCAGCCACTTCAGGAGGGAGCCGGATCCCCTGACGTTTTTATTTATGATCCACTCTTTTGGGGAATGGAATGGACATGGAATGGAATCAAATAAAGGGTGATGTGATCATGGAGGAGGAACCAAGAACATATACTATATGCTGGTGAACACTTCCATGATTCCATTGATGTACTTTGGCATGAGAAGAGTACAATATTGCACAAGTTTGATCAATCAAGAGACAATGAAGCACACAAAGCAAATCTTGCTGGTCTCAAAGTATGTATAAATATCAAGTAAATAAACTCTTGATGGAATTCTTGTATACAGCTATTTATAATAAACCGAAGGGAAAGGGGGGGAAAAGAGAGTAAATATTGGCTGTTCTTTCTTCATCAACCTAAGGCTCCCTTTGGGCATCCATGCTGATTGCTGATGAGCAGCAATGTTATTTTTGTGAACAGCATATATGTACGTACTAAAGAACCATCTCATATGAATCAAATTAAGCAAATAAAAAGGGGTGAAAAAATTTGAAGGAAAGAACTTTGGTCAGCTAGATGCTATGAGCCAGTGATCGATCGGTTGGTCGTCGACGGGGTGGGATCAGGCCACCATCTGCTCCTGCTCCAGCCACTGCGGAAAATGGTCGCCTGTGTGGCCATCCTTGACAAGAGAGTTCACCCATGACACGTCGGGTTCGGCCGGCGTGGCTGCGGAGGCCGCCGGCATGGCGGACTGCCCGCGGAACCCGAAGGACGCCGACTTGCGGAACTTGTGCAGCTCGTCTCCCTGCACGCCCCAGTCCAGCTTGCCGCCGGGTGAGCCCCAGTCGAGGTTGCCGCCGTTGGGGGAGCCCCAGTCGGTGAGCATGGAAGGCTCGCCGATCGTGGTGGCCGGCGACATGAGGGAGCGCGCGGCCGGGGCGCGCGCGCCGCGGTCGATGAAGCTCTGGCTACGCTTGGCGAACGCGGAGGCGCGGGAGGTCATGATGGCCTTGGCCATGGAGTGGTCGAGGCCGAACGAGTTGTTCGCGCCCACCATCGGCGAGGTCGGCATGTGCAGCGGCGTGTCCGGCATGGAGCTGTACGGCGACATGTCGCCCGCCTGCTTCAGCGACAGCGCGTGGAGCTGGGAGAGCATGGCCGGGTCCATGGAGCCCAGCAGGTCGGTGTAGTCCGGCATGTTTCTGGCGGGCGACCCGGCGGCGTGCGGCGAGCCGAGGCCGCCGTTGGGCGCGCCCCAGCTCGCCCTCGGCGAGTGCGCGCTGCTGGACACCTTGTCGAACAGCTTCTGCTGGTACTGGTCCAGCGCGAGCATCTCCAGGTCGAAGTCGAGCTCCCGCGCCGTCTTGAGCCGGCTGACCGGCGACGACGGCCACCCCGCGGGGTTGAGCATCCCCATGTCCATCCCGTTGGGGGGCGAGGAGCGCGGGGACACGGGCTGCATCATGCCCACGGAGACGGCGGAGGGGTTGACGGAGCGGAGCTCGTCGCGCCTGTGGGCGAAGAAGCAGATGCGGCGCGCGCAGCCGACCTCGTCCTTGCAGAGGCGCGTCCGGTACTGCGCCGGGTGGAGCCAGCACTCGAAGACGCCGTGCGCGTACTCGCAGCCGTCGCCCTTGCGGCAGGACCCGCCCTTGCGGAACTCCGGGCAGGGCACGCAGCTGTAGGAGTAGCGGCGCGGGTCGCGGCGGCGCGCGTTCTCGCCGGGGTGCACGAAGGGGCACTCTGTCCAGTCGTGGGAGTAGGCGCGGGAGCAGGGCTTCACCTTGAAGCTGTACATGCGGAACTCGTCGGTGCTGAAGAGCCCGCTCTTGAGGTCCGGCAGCGTGAGGTCCGGCGGGTACTCCTTCCTGGGCTCCTGCGCGGCGGCCATCGCCGCAGGCGGCGAGGCGGACTTCTTGGGCGACGAGGAGGGCGACACGGCGGGGGACTTGAGCAGCAGGCGGAGGGGCTTCTCGGCCACGCCGGCGGCGCGCGGGAGCAGGTCCCCGGCGCGGAGCCCGGACACCGAGAGCGCCTCCGTGGAGGCCCCCGCGGCGAGCAGCAGGTGCGTGGCCGCGACGGCGTTGGCCGCGCCACCGGCGGCAGCCATATGCAGCGCGGTGGCGCCGTCCGTGCCGGACGCGCGGCAGGCCTCGCCCGGCGCGACGGACAGCGCGTGCGCCAGCACGGCCGTGCTCCCGTAGAGCGCGGCGACCATGGCCGGCGTCCGGCTCTCCGCGGCCAGCCGTCCCTGGCCGACAGCCGAGGGCCCATACCACGATCCCGCGGCATCAAGGCACGCCTTCTCCTCCTCCACGACCCGCCTGAACTCAACCACGTCGTCCGCCGCCGCCAGCTCCAGGAGCAGCGAGGCCACGGCCGCCGGATCCTTGGGCGCCGCCGCCGCCGGCGGCGGGGTCGACGGCTTGCGCGGGCCGGAGCACATGACGGAGGAAGGCCTGTCCGCTGCTAACAAGGGTTCAAAAGAGACTCTGCGTTCTCGTTAAGAGCGCCGGGGAGAGGAGAGACGGTTCTTGCTCGGTTCTTCCT
>NC_057794.1:54758860-54767571 GCF_018294505.1 Triticum aestivum
CTTCCTTCCAGTACGTTCTTGATTGATTGTGACAAGAGGAGGGGGGGAGAAGGGGGGAGTGGGTGAGGTGGGTAGTGTGGAACGGGGGGCGAGGGGTATATGTAGAGAGGGAGAGGTGCGAGGTGGGGGAGGGGGAATAATGGAGGTGGAGGAGAAAAGGAGGGGGGTGGTGGTGGGATTGATGAAAGAGATAAGGGAGGTAGGAGACGAGACGAAGAAGCTGTGATGGTCTCTCTCCCTCTCTCGCCCTCGCCATCGCCTTTCTCTCTCTAGCTATGTGGCTTTCGCTCTCGTGTGCGCATTGCCCCCATTGTTTAACAGAAAAAAAATGCTTTCTTTCTCGCCTCCGCTTTCGAGTTGTTTTTTGCGTCGCTGCGGTCGCCTGGTCAAAAGGAGGGCCAGCCAACGCGCACAAGTCGTAGCTTCCCTCTCATTTCGTTTCTCAACAATTTATTTTTCTGTTTTCTTGCGGAGGAAAAAGGAGTGGAGCTGTGGGTACAACACATTGTTGCCACGGATTTGGGCGCATGTGTTTCTTCTCTGTGTGTTTTTTCTTTTCTTTTGTGTGTGTGGAAATGTTAGGAATGTTTCGTGTGGTTGTCTTGGGAGAGGTGGTATTTTCTCCCATGGTTACCCGGTGGTGGATTCGGGATAAAGGCGCGTGTGATATTGTGGTTGGGATCCGTCGCCCTGCGGCTATGGTGGTGGTCGATTCGGATAGAAAACAGTGAACCCGATTCCATTTCGTTGAGGCTGTGGTTGCGTGTTGTCGCCGTACATGTTGCCATGAGGTGGAGATGGCGCGACTGATGGGTTGCTTCATCTTTGCGCGGACGAATCACTAGCGACAACCCGGAGAGAATGTGATATTAGATTCGTGGTAAGATCTGCTACAGATTGAGAGAGAGAGAGAGAGGTTGTATAAGAAAAGTGGTTATCGCAGTATTTTCCCGCTCAATTACCTGGTGGTGGATTGAGGATAATTGAATATGTGATACTTTGGTTGGACGGTCCGACATCTAACCATGATGGGGTCGAATCAGAGAGAAAATAGTGAACAGGGTTCCATCCGTCTAAGGTTGGGGATGTGCGTTGTCGGACCTCGGTGAAGAAGAATCACTAATAAAAACACCTACTAGAAAAGATGATATTAGATTCCGGGGAAGATCGATATCGACCAAGGAAGAGACAAGCGAGTACAACGGATTGTTGCCACGGATTTATGTATACATGCTTCTTCTGTGTGTAAGCAATGCTTTAGTATGTGGTTATCCAGAGGGAGGAAGGGGTGTTTTTCTCCATTAATCACTCGGTGGTGGATTCAGGGAAAAGTGGTATGTGATATTGTGGTTGGGATTGCTTGATCTATGGCTATGGTGGTGGTCGATTCAGAGGGAAAATAGTGAAAACCGATTCTATCTGATTGAGGTCACTGTTGTGTGTTGCCGTATAGAAGTTGCCATGAGGTGGAGATTGTGCGATTGATCATTGCTTGGACTTCGCACGAACGAAACACTAGGGACAACATGGAGAGAATGTGATATCAGATCCGTGCTAAGATCTATAGCGATAAAGAGATAGGGGTGTGTTTTGTACAAGAAAGTTGGTTATCGTAGTATTTTTTTCCACTTAATTGTTTGCTGGATCGAGGATAAATGCTTGCGTGCCATCATGGTTGGAATTGATCAACGTCTAATCGTGGTGGGACTCAATTCAAAGAGAAAATAGTGAACCTGATTCCAAACGTCTACGGTTGTGTATGGTTGTGTGTTGTCGAACATCAATGCAGATGAATCACTAACAACGCCTTGTGGAAAAGATGATATTAGATTCAAGGAAAGATCGATAGCAACAAACGAATAGAGAAACGAGTATCCTATAAGAAAGTTGTTATTGTGTATGTTCGTTTTACTTTAAGAATTTGATACGTGAGACGACTATGGTGGATAGCTTAGTTTCATGCATTAGAGAGAATATCAGATGATCTGAAACCATATCCTAAAAGTGCCTAAACAAACCCGGTTAGGAATGGTCCTAGTTACTTAAGTGGTGCTAATGATTGTTCGCATACAACTACTCCCTCCATTCCAAAATATAAGGTCTATTAGTCTTTTTTTTTCAAAAATCAAACATGTGCATGTTTGATCCTTTTTTAATATATCAATATCCACGCCTACCAATTTGTATCGTTAGATCGATCACGAAAAGCATTTTTCATGTTTTATTTATTTTTTATTGTAGATGTTGATATTTTATTCTATAATCTTGCTCGGACATACACAAGTTTGTCTTGCACGGAAACTGATACACCTTATATTCTGAAACGGAGGGAATATATTTGGTAAAAGCCATATGCATTCAAGCAGTACACTATGGTCTTAATGGTATGAAGATATTTAGGTGGACAAGTGGATAACTTCAATTCAAAACAAGTCTTTTTGGATATTTAAATTTGCGTGTACCTGGATAAATCAAAAGACAAAGTCTAACCTTGTTTTCACATTCAAGAGGTTTGATGCATTTTTTTAATGTATCTCTCCCCCTCTGACAACACATCTACATGCAACACTGTTGTATGTGCACATGTAGTTTTGCGTTATATAACATTCATTATGCCATGGCATTTGATACATATGCTCTCGTTATGTTACATTCCAAAGAGGTCGCTAGCGCTCTATTTAACCTATGAAGTTAATTTTAAACATTGCAAATCCCATGACGGAACCTAACCTAACCTAACTAGAATTTGGCACTTCATCCGTTTTTATTACTCATATTAGCTTTGTCTCAAGTCAAACTTTATAAACTTTGGCCAAGTTTATACAAAATACTATTAACATCCACAATACCAAATCAATACCATTAGAATCAGCATCCAATATATTTTCATACCAAATGTATTTCTTATTGTGAAAGTTTAGATTGTTTCTGATAAACTTGGTCAAACTTTATAAAGTTTGACTTACGTCAAAACTAATATGCGGAGTAAGTGAATAAAAATGGTGGAGTATGTTGTCTTGGAAGCCCAACATTACAACTCATTTGGTCAATGTTACAACTCATTTAATCGGAGGCAATTAAATACACACGATGTGAATTTAGAGATAAAAGAATTTATGAGGGAATAGGCCATGACCATTATTTTAGTAACATAACATAGAGGGGTGGAAATTGAGCCAAATTTGTTTTGGAGAGATGATCTTGACTTAATCAATCACCCTTAGCCAGTCATCATCAATTCCCAATAACCAAGCATGCGAATAAACTTTCCCATTCAATCCCCATAGAAAATTCCCATCATAGACTAGAGGATTGAGACTAAAACTACACATCACATGTCTAATCTCACCATGATTCCCTCATTTAAGCTCACATTCATCTCCCTAATAGTTGTCAAAATGCGATGTTAGAGATTGTTAAACCCTTATCTGCAAAATTTGGAATCAGCATCATCTCTAGTTTCTATCTGGTGACTACGCCGAAAAATGGAGAAAACAAACGGTCAACATACAACCTCCTTGCTCGAAGCACGTCTGAAAAGTTAAGGTACCTTTGCGTATCAAAGTGTTTATGTGGTTTGTGCATAAACAAGTGATTTTGACAAAAGATAACCTGGCAAAACGCAATTGGGTGGGTTCTGCTAGGTGTAGCTTTTGTGATTGTAACGAAACTATAAGGCACCTCTTTTTAGATTGTCCGCTGGCTAAGATTCTTTGGCGTTCGATTCATATTGCTTTTAATATTACTCCACCTACCTTTATCAATATGTTATTTGGAACTTGGCTTGATGGGGTTAACTTGGATGTAGCAAGACACATTCGTGTGGGAGCGTGTGCCTTGTTATGGGCAGTATGGAACTGCAGAAATGATTTGGTTTTTAACAGAAAAACGAACTTTCACTTTTTGCAGGTTATCTTCAGGGCCACAACATTGATCCATATGTGGTCGTTACTCACTCCGACGGAGGCCAGCGGGCGTTTGACTACTGCGTCTACCCGATGAGAGATGGTAGCTCGGGGTATTTTCAATCGGTTTGGATGACGGTCATGTAATAGGATAGGCATGTAGTGCTCCTATTTTATTTGCCAGCCGGTTGTGGTTTTTTTGATTTGGCTCGCTGGAGCAGCTTGTTCTTTTTTTGTACCTTCAGATATTGTGACTTTTTTTGTTTTTAATTATAGGCCGTATGCATCTTTCAGATGCAGAGGCCGGGGTAATACCCCTTTTCTAAAAAAAACATACAACCTCCTATTCCATCAAGTGACCATGGAGAATGACAAGAAGTGTAGAAGGAAAAGGAGTTTGAAACCATAAATTGATTGATGATGATATACGCACACATCCCGTGTCCAGAATTGTACACCCCATCAGAGGTCGTTAACGTAGATACCCTGAACTCTCGCAATGTCTCCTATCAATCGAAAATCATACCATAATAAACATTTAGCAGTACACATCGACACGTACTAAGTCATATGAATGTACTCTGAACAACTCAACCAGAAAAGAGCCGTTGTTGTTTTCACTAAACCTCGGTCGACAACCACACCAACACCATCAACTCTCTTTCATATCTGGGGTCCCCGGCCGTGTGCACCAGCTCGTGTGGCCGTAGTGCTAGTAGCAGATCACACACGCGGCTGCGACTGGCAGATGCGCCCCACGGCCGGCAGATGGAGGCAGCACATTGGTTACCTCCCTTACTCACCCTGCCATGTGGGCCCCACGGAAAACCGAAAGGCAACGAGGTTCACGCGTCCCGTGCTCCCGTGCGCTGCGTCGCGAGCCGCTGGGAGGCGGCGACGTCGCTTCCTCCGTGGGCGCGCGCGCACAGCGGCTCAACGAACGCCGTTACCGTTAGTAACAAACGGTGACGTGCCCTCCAGGACTCGTTCAAAGCGCCTCGCGCGGCGGGGGCCAGCGCGTCGGACGTCGACCGCGGGCGGGCGCGTCACCTTCCCCGCTGCAGGAAAAGATCGGGCGGGGCCGCGCCACGTGGCGCGCGGGCGCCCGCGCCTTTGACTTCCGGTTCGGTGGCCGCCAGAGGACGCAGCAGACGCGCCCCCGTCCCGCTGACGGGGTGGGCCAGGGGATTCCGTGGGCCGGAGGCCTGGCGGATGTGCGTACGCGTGGGGCCCGGTGGGCCCGGGCGGTGGCCTCCTTTCCGAGTCAGTCTTCCACCGCGCGCGGCGTCAGCGCCCGCTTTCCGGTTCGGTTAGCGGAACGGGTTTGGGCTCGCCAGCGCCAGCGCGACGACCAGGTCCACGCCTTCCTTTCTAAGCACGGAACGGCGCTGCTCCACTGGCGTTATAGATTATGCGCTGCTGCTATACTTGTTTACTGGCTTATCCGGTGCTGGTCTCCACCGGTCGGGCTTGAACAGTCATCTCATGGGATGCCCTGGCTGGCTGGCTGGCTGTTTGGTCCGAGCCAACTGGCCTAATTGGAAATTTTTATAAGGGTTTTGCACGCTTTTAATAATGTTTTTCTTGTTATTGTAGACGTGTGGTGATCGGGGGAACGAGATCTGCAAAAATCACGTGGATTGATTCATCCTAGTTTTATACTACTAAAACACCCTAGCTTTGCCGTTGTTCTTCTTGTTTATTTATTTATCTGTGTTCATTGGAATTTTGGCTTTCGAAATATTCCTTGCATGCATCTGTTCTTTTTTTCTTTTGATATGTTCCGTTTGTTTTCCATCGGACTTTTTGGCGGAATGTTTACCGTGGCACAGCTGTCCAACGTCAGTAATTCAGTTACGCGAATCTTACTGTGCGTGAGAATGAGAACCATTCGCGTAGAAGATGAGGATCCTGGATCCTGGAATATATGCACGTGGACGAGTGCTGATCATTCCCCCGTGCGTCGTCACTGACACGAGTCCAAGTGTGACAAAATTTCGTGTTTTGATTTTTTCTGAAACTTATTCGAGATCTGACCTTAGTTATTAAAAATTTCGGGATCTTACTTTTTTGCTACCGCCAGGGTCCATGACGCCAAGAACCTTGACGATACGAAACAATCTTAGGCCAACTCCACCACGCGACCCCAAATGGACGTCCGTTTTGTCCGAATTCTATCCGTTTGGGTAGGGCGATGGGGTCGTGTTCGGGCCTGTCCTGGGATGTGGTGGCCGTGCGCCCAGCACGCGGACGCATCCCGGCCGCATCCTCCACGTACATTTTTCTTTGCAACTCCTTAATTTTTTTTATCATTCATTTTTGGTACATGAAAAATACATCAGCACATTCTGACTAGTAAAACAAGACCAAAGAAAACAAGAACCACAATAATACATTTTAGAAGATACCCAACTTCCATAACTGCTCCCTTGAGTTGGGTTAGGCCCTTCCCGATGCACTCATTGTTGATCTGTGGAGGAGGCTCAATTTGGCATCCTCTTTCTTCTTCAAGCCAGAAGTAGATGTTGCTTCGTCACACCTAGTCTCATGTCTAGCCTCTAATCTAGCAACAAGTGCACTTGTCTCATTTTCAGCCTCTATGCTAGCTAAAAGTGCATGAACATGTACTAAATTTCGCTCTATCAATATATCGATGTATCCTTTTTCCCAACACCAAAACTTGCATCCATGCTACACAATAAAATTTGAAGTTAGCACAACTAGTCAAATTTAGAGCGCAAAACGAAGCTAAAAAGAGCACATACCCATCTTTTAAGCACTTGATGAACACTCATCCGGGATGTTTCGGCGTTGTAGACACGCGGCGCACGACCATCCTTGGGCAGTGGTCGCACTTAATGAGTGGCAACGGTGCGCCGATGAGCTTTTGGGCAAGCACCGATCCCGGCCGACCGCCATTCGTGTATCTGCCGGCGGACCACCGACGGTGCAGATCCGAGCGGCTAGAGGAGGAGCCACTGCCTGCATGTGGCCTTGCGGCCCTGCCAGGGCCTTCCAACGAGGTGCCCGACCAGTCCATGGCGCGGCCCGGCCTCCAACAGCCGGGCGAGCTCAAGACCGACCGGATCCGTCCCAAATCCGGCCGGCGGGTGCGCAAACCAGGTGGCCGTGGTTGGGTAGCTCGGCAGCGCCGAGGGGAAGGGGCTGGGCGAGCGCGCTGTCCGAACTGCACGGCTGCAATGGCAGCAGCGGCGGCGGCAGCGAGAGGAAGAGTGTGAAAGAGTGGAGGGGGGTGCGGCCGGAGGGAGGGAGGGGGCGGACAGAAAAAGGCCCGCCCTATGCCACCGACGGGCGGGCCAGGGAAGGACACGCGCAGACGGTCCGCGCGTCCACGTGATGTCCGTTGCACCCCAAAAGCGGCGCGAACTTGGGTCGCGGATGGGTCGAAAGCAGACACAAAACGGACAAAGGTCTGTTTGCTCCCGCGCGCTGGGCCGTTTGGTTTGTCCGTTTTACCCCAAACGGACAGGGCCGGACAGGATGGGGTCGCGCGGTGGAGTTGGACTTACCGCCAAACAAGCTGACGGTAGCTTGTACAACCCTATCGCCAACGTGTCCGGCGTTAGGTGAGAGCATGCACTGTGTTTCATACTTAGAGAAAAATTGCGGTAGGCGTGCAACCCTACCGCCAGGGGCCTTGGCGGTAGGCTGTTATACCTAACGCCATAGACTCTGGCGATAGCAAAAGGGTCAGATTCTGAAATTTTTATAAACTAGGGTCAGATTTCGTTTAATTACCACAAAAGGGTCAAAACACGAGATTTAGCCTCCAAATGTAGATCGATCCTCTTTCCCACTATCCCAAAAGTAAATCTGAGTTGCGTGAAGCAATTCAAGCACGGGAGAGGTCAAGCAGCAGGGTTGCATGCAGCCCGGGAGCAGTGTGAGAATGATGAAGAATTGGACTGCAAATCTCCTCCTTATCCAGTCATTTACCGGTGCAGCAGAGACAAAGGTAGTAGAGATCGCCGAAAATGTCTACTACAAGTGCAGTGAAAAATGCTGTTTGCCCAGCTGCGTTATGCAGGAAGATTTCCCAACCGCAGCAACAATAATAGACAGGGGAATTCAAAGCCCCCCCGGACGCACGGCAAGGCGCCCCCGTCTGCTTTGCGCGCTGCATCTGCACGCACCGGGCCTGTCCTCTATCCTCTCCACTTGGATGGATGGATGGATAGCTAGCTAGCATCGTAGAATCAAAGTCAGCCTTCCGTAATAAATTGTCTCGCAGCCTGAATGACAGTGGTGCTAAATCCTCCTTGTTTCCTCCCAATAATTGCACTTGGATGAATGCACGAGACGGTTCAGTGGCAGTTTCAGGCCAAAAATACAGAGAATTGCACGGTGCAGCGTACTACCCGTAGATGGAAGTTTACTGTCGAGAGGTAGATCCGGGTTGCTTGTTTCAAGCCAACTCCATCGCGTGACTCATCCGTGCCCCATCTGTGACCCATCTGGTCTGAAGTTGTCTGTTTGGAGTGAAATACGACCCAACGGTAATATTCAAACGGACAAAGTTGTTTTTTGGACATTTTTTTTGTCCCGTCCAACCCCAAACCTGGAGCAAACTTGGTCCAAGAATGCTCCCAAACGACAGAAAACGGACACTCTCCTCGCCCCTCTCGTCCACTCCTGTCCGCCCGTGCCTTCTCTCTGGCCCACAAATCAGTGAGACCGAGAGGCTGGGACGCGTGTGCGGGCGGGACGGCGCCGCATCGAGGGCGCGACCGAGGCTGGACGAGCATGGGCGGGGCGGCGGCGCGGCCCAGGCGGCGGCGAGGCAGG
>NC_057794.1:54767864-54779241 GCF_018294505.1 Triticum aestivum
GGGGCGCTGCGCGCGGGCGTTGGCCTCGCGGCGAGGCCGAGGCTGGGGCGGCGGGGGTTCGTGCGGGGTGGCATGGCGAGCTCGCGGCGAGGCTTTCGGATATGCACGACGCGGCATGGCGAGCTCGGGGCGAAGCAAGGCGAACAATTTGAGGTCTCAAAGGCCTTCTGCGCGTTGGGTTTAGGTGCAGATGCCCCATACGTTTATCCGTCTTCCGGACATCCACCAAATTACACCTCAAACGGACAGAAACGGAAGTCCAGATGAGTTACGGATAGGTCACGCGGTGAAATTGGCCTCAGATCGACCAGTTTCCGCTCATGGCATAGGGTGTGGTGTGCCGCGGTTCCATCTCCGCCGCAGAGCTGCGGAAGTTTCGAGTCCAACTGCATGCGTGTGTGGTCAGCACGGTGCGCCAGTGGATGGGGTCGATCGATATAGGCTAGTCCACGGTCACGACCCACTGTTGATTGATGCCTCGCCGTTCTCAAGCTGCAGCAGTACCAACAAACAGTAGCACGTAGGAGTACGCTCGTACGTTGAGAGCTGGACGAGGGTACGAGCCCTACGTGAGCTGTGAGCAACAAGCAACGACCGGGTCGGGTCGAGCGTATCACCATTCAGCGAGACATCTTTCGCTTTGCCAACAACACTGCGTTTGAGGCTGCGATAGATCGTGTCAGATTATTGAGTAGTAATATTTATCTATCTTTCCCTACAAAGCTAGTAATATTTATTTATTTATTAAAAGTGCCGTTTAGGTTGCTGCGTATCATTTCACGGCAAATTATGAACCTGCTCTATCCTTCACAGGTACATCAAACTCTTCCTTCCGGGCTTGGTCTCCCCTATGTTTTGCCGCTCTAGCGGTCGCTGACAGGGAGGAAAATCCCGATGCCCGCCGATTAGTAGTTTAGGATAGGGGATTTTTGTCCTCACATGTGCGGTGTTTGGGCATATGACGGCGCTTCTTCTCAAGTCTGCCCTCTTGATTTCGATCCTCCTTAACTGTGTTCATCTGGACACAGTTGACAGAGCTCCGACGTATGGTTTCCTATCGTCTTCTTAGAGCGGTGAGGATAGGGTTTCTTATCGTCTGACGAGATTTGATGTCTAATACTACTTCAGATATATTCAGAAATTCAAGGGCACTACTGCAACTTCAGGGCACTGGTCTTACAAGCACATACATGAAGACTTCTCGACTGTCATCGATAATGCCAAGCCAGATACAGTAGGGGAGCGACTACTATAGCGTGCCGGTGGCTCGTTCTGGTAGCAGTAGTTGTCGTTCACTGGTATCGAAATTTCGATGTAATTTTTATTGTGCTTCTAGTGAACTTTGATAATATATATGGATCCTTTTTGCTTTTTTTTTTTGCAAATTGAGAAAATAAGCACAGAACTTTTTAAAAATGGAGGGAAAGAACCGATTTGAGCATCGTGTGATGCACACGTAACCGTATAATTTAATTTTAAATAATATAAAAAAGTACATAACAAATTTGAGGCCATCCACATAGGACATGGCATGTCTTGCTACAACATTCTAAATCATACCACCAAACCTGCAATGACATATTAGCAGACTAATGATGCAACATTCCAAGACAAACTTAAGCATGATACATATGGCAAAATGCAGACTAGTAATAGACTATAGTCTAATTTGGTAACATACACGCGGCAAAATTAATGGCAAATACGAGACTAGAAACTAATTTATTAAGGTATCTATGACAGAATTATTAGCTAATGGGAGACTAGAGAATAATTTGGTATAAATATGGCGCCAAAAAGCAGCTGGTCCACATATACAAAGGGGGAGTTATGTGAAATGTACCTAATCGAACACATGGCGGATGTACCTAATTCCAAGGCTGACAAATTAACCTTTGAGGTGGTCAAAATCATGAGCCCGTATCACGCCCTGTTTGGACGACCGGCTTATGCAAAATTCATGGCACGACCGTGTTATGTTTATCTGCAGGTCAAGATGCCAGGTTATAAAGGTACTATCACAATACATGGAAGTCGGAAAATAGCCTTAGAGTGTGAGGAAGGCGATGCTGCTTACGCGGAATCTGTTTGCGCGACGGAGGAGTTAAAGTTCTACAAAGACAACGTTGACCCGTCAGACATGACATCTTTGAAGAAGCCAACTACTGAACATGAGCCGGCGCTGAAGTTTAAGTCAGCCGACGATACCAAATGATCGATTTTGTGCCTGGCGACTCATCCAAACAATTTATTATCACTGCTAATTTGGATCCCAAATAAGAAGGCGCGCTCATCGAGTTCATCCATGAGAATCGGGACATCTTTGCATGGAAGGCTTCTGACATGCCGGGTGTACCGAGAGAGCTCCCTGAGCACACTCTCAATATTGATCCAAAGTTTAAGCCGGTCAGGCGGTTTCTTCGGCGGTTCAACGAGGAAAGGCGCAAGGCTATTGGATAAGAGGTGGCCCGACTTTTGGCAGCTGAGTTCATTATTGAAGTCTTTCATCCAGAGTGGTTGGCTAACCCGGTGCTCGTGCTTAAAAAGAACGACACCTGGCGTATGTGTGTGGATTACACGGAGTTAAACAAAGCTTGTCCGTCTGATCCTTTTGCTCTCGCTCGTATTGATCAAATCATTGATGCTACATCATGTTGTGAGCGTTTGAGCTTTTTGGATGCTTATTCTGATTACCATCAGATCAAGATGGCGGTTAAGGACTAGGAGAAGACAACTTTCATTACTCCATTTGGATCCTTTTGCTATGTGTCCATGCCTTTTGGGCTTAAGAGTGCACAGACGACTTATCAGCGGTGTGTGCAGAACTGTCTTCACAATCAGATTGGGCGTAATGTTCATGCTTATGTGGACGATATAATGGTGAAATCCAGAGAGAAGGAAACCTTGATAGATGATCTGAAGGAAACCTTTGATAGCCTCCAGGTCTATAAGATGATGCTTAATCCGGCCAAGTGCATTTTTGGAGTACCGGCGGGCAAGCTTTTGGGTTTTTTGGTGTCTAACAGAGGCATTAAGGCTAACCCGGAGAAAATCAAGGCGATTACGTCTTTGGCTAAGCTGGCGTGCATTAATGACATTCAACGGCTGGCGGGTCGTGTGGCAGCTTTAAGCCGTTTTATAAGCCGGTTAGGTGAGAAGGCTATGTCGTTATATCAAATGATGAAGAAAACGGATGATTTTGTCTGGAGTGATGCTGCTAACTCTGCCTTTGAAGATCTGAAAAGACAGCTCGTCGAGCCGCCGGTTCTTGCTGCTCCTGTTGATAAGGAGCCACTGTTGTTATATGTGGCTGCTAACACACATGCTGTTAGTGTGGCCATTGTTGTAGAGCGCAAAGAGGCTGTCAAGGAATATCCGGTTCAACTGCCGGTATACTACGTCAGTGAGGTGCTCATTGAGTCCAAACAGAGATATCCACATTGACAGAAACTTGTTTATGGGGTGTTCATGGCGAGCTGGAAGCTTAAACATTACTTTCAAGGTCATCCTATCACTATGGTTAGCTCTGCTCCTTTAGGAGATATTATTCAAAATAGAGAAGCCACGGGACGAGTCGCCAAGTGGGCCATTGAACTTGGGTCTCATGGTTTAAAGTATGTGCCACGTACTGCCATCAAATCTCAAGCACTAGTGGACTTCATTAGCGATTGGACGGAGTTGCAGATACCTGAAGAGAAGCCAAACAACACATATTGGACGATTCATTTTGATGGGTCCAGGCAATTGGAAGGCTCGGGGCTGGAGTTGTTTTAACTTTCCATCGAGGTGACAAATTTTGTTATGTGTTGCGGTTGATGTTTTCTTGTACTAACAACGCAACCGAGTATGAGGCCTTACTACATGGTCTTCGAATGGCTAAAGAAATGAGTTTAAGCCGGATAAGGTGCCTTGACGACTCAGATTTGGTGGCTCGGCAAGTATTAGGCAAGTGGGACTCCAAGGATCCTCTCATGGAGGCTTATCGCCGTGAGGTTGACGCTGTTGTTGGATACTTCAAGGGTTATCAAGTGGAGCACATTGACCGCAGAAAGAACGAAGCAGCTGATGCTTTAAGCCGATTGGGATCTCAGCGTAAGCCGGTGCCGCCTAACACTTTTTTAGATGTTCTGCATAACCCTTCTGTCAAGTTGCCTACAGAGGAAGACTTGGCTGTTCCAGATGATGAAGCTATGTACCTAGGGTAGGGTCATGGATCTTTCCAGCGTATCCTCCCCAAGGACATCTTTACAAAGAATCAGAAGCAATCAAAGAGAAATCATCATCCACTCGACCGTGGAGATGCGCTCACTCGATCACCTTCAAGACACTCGACCACCAGAAGATGAGGAACCCTCCACTCTGCAACGGTTAAGACTTAAACCATAGCATTATGAGCATTTATGACATTTACTATAGACGTTACCTGTAACGTCTTTCCTTTATGAGCATTGAACTCTGTGTAACGGAGGGGAGCCGGGGTCCTGGCGCACTCTATATAAGCCACCTCCCTCCTTTGGGACAATGGTTCGCACTTTTGTAAACACACACACACACACGTATAATCCAGTCGACCGCCTCAGGGCACCGAGACGTAGGGCTGTTACTTCCTCCGAGAAGGGCCTGCACTCGTAAAACTCGTGCGTACAACTACTCCATAGCTAGGATCTTGACTCCTCATACCTACCCCCCATTCTACTGCCAGTCTTAGATCCACGACAGTTGGCGCCCACCGTGGGGCACGTGTCTTAGCGACTTATTGGAGAAGTTGCAATTTTTCCGATCCCCATCATCATGGTTCCAGGCGGAGGTTTGGCTAAGGGCCGCGAGATCCGTCTCGGCGCGCTCGTGTTTGTCGCCGACGACTCCGCTTGGCTTCAGGAGGCTCCACTCGACGTCGATGCGATCCCCGCCCGCGGGGCGACGCACTTTCACACGTGCGTCCTCCTGCGGCAACCGTCGATCCAGTACCAGTCGACTCCTACGGCTTTCCCCCTCCCCGCGACCCGCCGGAACAAGCGCACCGGCCGGTCGAGGGTTCAACGGTGGGTGAAGCATGCGGTGGCCCGCCAGTCGGCCACCCCTCAAGTCGCGGCGCTCGAGCCCGACGAGTCTCTCTATGGCCTGTTCGATCTGTCGACTGGCTCCATAGAGACTGCATCCGAGTGCGGCAGCAATGACTCGGCAGCGGAAGTCCTGATGGTCAATGGACCACGCGGTCCTCCTAGCTTCGATCGTGAAGACGGAGGTGACGAGAATGGCGATCTGTCGCGCGTTCACGAGGAGTACCACCCCAAGCCTCTCTCCTCGCAACAGAGAGAAGAACTTCATCGCCGAAACATGGATGCCCTGCATACTCCTATCGTTGGAGAAACGCCCGAGGCCCAGGCCTTGGAACAGGCTCACTTGGCCAATCTGGCTGAGCGCACTCGGCTGGAGAACCTACAACGCGCACTCGACGATCGCGCTCGTCAATGTGCTCCTGAGTCCAGCCGACGCCAACTTTTTCCACCTCCGGCTCAGGTATACCGAACACCGATCCAAAACCTAGCAGCTGCGGCCCAGATAGCAGAGTCGATTCAACCTTCCCAGTCAGAAGCTGGTCGAGGTCTGGCGCAGATTAGGGCCTTGCTCCGGGCAGCAGGAGAGCAGAATACGGCCGTGTCTCAGTCGCGGGATAGGATCCATAGCAGATCTGTGGTCGCAGATACGGTCCAGTCGGCCCATAGCCCGAGATCGCCCCCGAGGCATGAGGGACGTGGAGAGCGGCTTGATCAGTACAGAAACCAGGAGCAGTATGATCGTCGAGCCGATCGCGATGGTCGCCGTCGAGTGCCCACGCCTCCTCCAAGGAGTGGGTCGTACGTGCCGCGGCCACATGAAGACAGGTGCCCTAACAGCGTCAGAAGAGGTATTCCAGTCGACCCCAGGGAGCCAGGCTTTGATGCGAGATCTATTCTCGTACAAGGCTTGGTCGACAAAAACAGAGCTCACCAAGATGGCCATGGCAGAGGCCCGCAAATCAGCAACAGGGTGCATGTCTCTGGCCCAGAGTGCTTCAGCAGAGCTATCAGAGCTGCAGTGATTCCCCCCAATTTCAGGTTGGCGACTGGAGTCAGTAAGTTCACTGGAGAGTCCAAGCCTGATACCTGGCTCGAAGACTACCGAGTGGCTGTCCAGATTGGTGGCGGAAATGATGAGGTGGCCATGAAACACCTTCCTCTGATGTTGGAGGGCTCGACTAGGGCGTGGCTGAATCAGTTGGCGCCCGGCAGTATCTATACTTGGGAAGATCTCGCCCGAGTGTTTGTCAGAACGTTTGAGGGTACTTGCAAGCGGCCAACAGGTTTGACGGAATTATAGTGTTGCGTCCAGAAACCGAATGAAACTTTGAGAGATTATATCCAGAGGTGGATCACCCTGCACCACACGGTGGAAGATGTGTCTAATCATCAGGCAATTTGTGCTTTCAAGAAAGGCGTCAGGTACCGAGAGTTGAATCTGAAATTCGGTCGGACAGGGAACATGACTTTGACTCGGATGATGGAAATCGCCACCAAGTATGCCAATGGTGAAGAGGAGGAGCGACTGCGGAGTGGCAAGCACAAGGCAGTCGCCCACGAAGCCGGAGGAGGAAACTCCAGTCGGAAACAAAAACGCAAGGCCGAACCAGCTGCTCCGGGTGAGGCCTTGGCTGTGGTTCAAGGAAAGTTCAAGGGGAAGCCCAAAGGGCCGTGGAACCCCAAGAAAGTAAAAGATCAAGATGGAAATGACGTGTTGGATCTACCGTGCCATATCCACACCAAAAAAGACGAAGAAGGTAATTTCATTTACCCGAAGCATACCACTCGACAGTGTCGGCTCCTGATCCAGCAGTTCCGAGAGAAATAGCCCAAGGAAAAGGAGAAGGAGGCAGACAAGGCTGAGAGTGAAGGGGAAGATGATGATGGTTATCCTCACGTGAATTCCACTCTGATGATTTTTGCTGATGTTGAAAACAAGAGTCGATTGAAAGTCATCAACAGAGAAGTAAACATGGTCGCTCTGGCGACACCCAATTACTTGAAATGGTCGCAGACTGCCATTACATTCGACCAGTCTGATCACCCAGCGCACATCGCCACCCCTGGGAGGCAAGCGCTGGTGGTCGACCCGGTGGTCGAAGGCATTCGACTGACAAAGGTCCTGATGGACGGTGGCAGTGGCCTGAACATTCTGTACGCAGAAACGTTGAAAGGAATGGGCATTCCGATGTCCAGACTCAGTGAAAGCCACATGAGTTTCCATGGGGTCATCCCAGGGAAGAAGGCTACGTCCCTCGGTCAGATTGCACTCGACGTGGTTTTCGGTGATGCCAAATATTACCGCAAAGAAAAGTTGACGTTTGAAGTCGTGAATTTTCATAGTGCGTATCATGCAATTCTGGGCAGGCCGGCTTATGCACGATTCATGGCTCGACCTTGTTATGTGTACCTCAAACTGAAGATGCATGGTCCCAGAGGAGTGATCACTATCTCTGGTAATCGGAAAAAGGCGGAAGAGTGTTTCCAGAAGGGATCAAAGATCGCCGATGCCCAGATGGCCGTGGCAGAATTGCAAGAATACCAGAAAAATGCAGACCCAAGTGACTTGTTGCGAGCCAAGAAGCCAGCCACGGATTTAGCATTCCAGTCGTCTGGCGAGACGAAGTCTGTTCACATTCACCCGACGGACCCCAATGCAGCTCCGACCCATATTTCGACCACACTCGACTCCAAATAGGAAGAAGCGCTCATCCAGTTCCTCCGTGAGAACTGGGACATCTTTGCATGGAGGCCTTCTGACATGCCAGGTGTTCCCAGGGGACTGGCTGAGCATCGTTTGCGAGTCGACCCGAAAGTGAAACCAGTCAAAGAGCATCTTCGGCGGTCCGCCGTCCAGAAAAGAAAAGCAATCGGCGAAGATGTGGCTCGGCTTTTGGCAGCTGAGTTTATCCGAGAGATTTACCACTCCGAGTGGTTAGCCAATGTTGTCATGGTCCCAAAGAAAGACGACTCACTCCGCATGTGCATCGATTTCAAGCATATCAATCGGGCCTGCCCGAAAGATCACTTCCCTCTCCCTCGCATCGATCAGATAGTCGACTTGACTGCTGGGTGCGAGCGTTTGTCCTTTTTGGATGCCTACTACGGGTACCACCAGACCCGTCTGTATGGACCCGATGAAATAAAGATAGCTTTTATCACCCCGTTCGGGTGCTTCTGTTATGTCACAATGCCATTCGGCTTGAAGAACACCAGAGCCACATTTATGCGAATGATTCAGAAGTGCCTGCTCACTCAGATTAGTCGGAATGTGGAAGCATACATGGATGACATTGTGGTCAAGTCACGTAAAGGTTCTGACCTGCTGACCGACCTTGCCGAAACCTTTGCCAACCTCAGAAGGTATGATATCAAGCTCAATCCATCAAAGTGCATGTTTGGAGTTCCAGGCGGAAAGTTACTCGGTTTTCTTGTTTCCGAACGAGGAATCGATGCTAACCCAGAGAAAGTAGGCGCTATACTTTAGATGAAACGCCCCGTGCATGTGCATGATGTCCAGAAGCTTACTGGTTGCTTGGCCGCCCTAAGTCGATTCATTTCTCGCCTCGGTGAAA
This sequence comes from Triticum aestivum, assembly GCF_018294505.1. Classification (NCBI taxonomy): domain Eukaryota; kingdom Viridiplantae; phylum Streptophyta; class Magnoliopsida; order Poales; family Poaceae; genus Triticum; species Triticum aestivum. The sequence goes on from NC_057794.1 coordinate 54,776,500, forward strand.
AGGCCCTGCCTCTTTACCGACTGATGAAGAAATTAGAAGCTGATACAACATTTGCAGAGCTAAAAGCCCTGCTTTCCACCCAGCCGGTGCTTGCTGCTCCAATCAGCAAAGAGCCTCTTTTGCTTTATATAGCAGCCACTGGACAAGTCGTCAGTACAGTACTTACGGTCGAGCGGGAAGAAGAACGAAAAGCGTACAAAGTTCAACGCCCAGTTTTTTATATTTCTGAAGTCCTGACCCCGTCAAAGCAGAGATATCCTCACTATCAGAAGCTTGTCTATGGAATTTACATGACCACGAAGAAGGTTGCACACTACTTCTCAGATCACTCTATTACACTCGTCAGCGATGCTCCATTGTCAGAGATTCTGCACAATAGGGATGCAACTGGCCGAGTGGCAAAATGGGCGATTGAACTCCTTCCCTTGGATATCAAGTTTGAGGCAAAGAAAGCTATCAAGTCCCAAGCAATAGCAGATTTCCTCGCCGAGTGGGTCGAACAGCAACTGCCGACTCAAGTTCACTCGGAGCACTGGACCATATTCTTTGACGGATCCAAGATGTTGAACGTTTCTGGTGCTGGAGTAGTTCTGGTATCCCCCCGAGGAGACAAGCTCAGATATGTCCTCCAGATTCACTTTGATTCCTCCAACAATGAAGCAGAGTATGAAGCACTCCTGTATGGGTTGCGCATGGCCATCTCACTCAGCGTCCGTCGCCTCATGGTCTATGGTGACTCAGATTTGGTAGTTAATCAAGTGATGAAGGAGTGGGACGTCAGAAGCCCAACCATGACTGGTTACTGCAACGCGGTGAGAAAGCTTGAGAGGAAGTTCGAGGGGTTAGAACTCCACCACATCCCCCGATTGAAAAATCAAGCAGTCGATGAATTGGCAAAGATAGGTTCCAAGAGAGAGGCCATTCCCAGCAATGTGTTCTTGGAGCATATTCACACGCCGACAGTTCAGGAAGATCCTTTCATTGAAGAGCCCCCACAACCCAAGAGCGCCACGGATCCGACTGAAGTCGAGGTCCCAGTTGTGGTCGACCTAATCATGGAGGTTCTAGCCATTACTCCCGACTGGACGGTGCCCTACATTGCGTACATCCTCAGGAAAGAGCTCCCAGAGGATGAAGAAGAAGCTCGACAGATCATCCGCCGGTCTAAAGCTTTTACTGTGATAAGAGGGCAGTTGTTCAGAGAAAGTGTGACTGGTGTCGGTCAGAAGTGCATAACACCAGAAGAAGGTCGAATAATCCTCAATGACATCCACTCGGGGACCTGTGGTCACCATGCGTCCTCTCGGGCCATCGTGGCTAAAGCATACCGAGCTGGATTCTATTGGCCACGAGCAAATGAGATGGCGAAAGATATAGTTGACAGATGTGAAGGCTGTCAATTTTACTCCGATATGTCTCACAAGCCAGCGTCAGCCCTGAAGACCATCCCCCTCATCTGGCCCTTCGCTGTTTGGGGACTGGATATGGTTGGACCGCCGAGGACCGGCAGAAGCGGATTCACTCACGTGCTCGTTGCAGTCGACAAGTTTACCAAATGGATCAAAGCCAAACCCATCAAGAACCTTGACGCTAGCACCGTTGTCAGTTTTATCAGAGAATTGACGTTCCGATATGGAGTCCAACACAACATCATCATGAACAACGGATTGAACTTCGATTCCGATGAGTTCAGAATTTTATGCGCCTCTCAGGGCACTCGAGTCGACTATGCTTCTGTTGCTCACCCGCAGTTGAACGGACAAGCAGAAAGAGCCAATGGCCTAATTCTCAAAGGACTGAAGCCCCGACTGATGCGTGATCTCAAACACGCAACAAGTGCTTGGGTTGATGAACTTCCGTCAGTTCTGTGGGGTTTAAGGACAACTCCTAATCGGTCGACTGGAAGAACTCCTTTCTTCTTAGTCTATGGAGCCGAAGCTGTCCTGCCAAGTGACTTGCTCCACAATGCACCCCGAGTTGAACTCTTCTTCAAAGCAGACGCAGAGCAGGCCCGACAAGATTCAGTCGATCTCTTAGAGGAGGAAAGAGAGATGGCCTTGATCCGCTCGACCATTTATCAACAAGATTTGCGTCGATTCCACGCCAGGAATATGAGTGGTCGGGCCTTTCAAGAAGGAGACTTGGTTCTTCGAGTGGATCAGCAGAAACCACACAAGCTCGCTCCAACTTGGGAAGGCCCCTTCATCGTCACCAAAGTTCTCCACAACGGAGCATACCATCTTTACAATATCGAGCATCAGAAAGACGAGCCACGGGCTTGGAACACGGAGCTGCTCCGCCCCTTTTATACTTAAACACTCGTTCGAATAAAATGTAATAAGCAACACCTTTTGTAATTCGTTTATCAAAGACAAGAGCTTATGGTTCTCTCATTCGATTGTGTTGTTCTTATTTACTCCTGAAATCCCCCATTTGGTGGGCTTAGTCGCGAATCCATTCCACCTAAGTTCGAAAAAATCCTACCAAGTGAAGAACAATCCTTCCACTCGGGGGCTTAGCTGCAGTCGAGCACTCGCCTAAGTTCTCTCACTAAGAGGCTTAACGACAGTCCAACACTCGCCTAAGTTTGGAAAAATCCTACTGAGTGGAGAGCAATCCTCCCACTCGGGGGCTTAGCTGCAGTCGAGCACTCGCCTAAGTTCTCTCACTAAGAGGCTTAACGGCAGTCCAGCACTCGCCTAAGTTTGAAAAAATCCTACCGAGTGGAGAGCAATCCTCCCA